>NW_027530625.1:3702388-3715375 GCF_008692635.1 Crocuta crocuta
GAAGGGAAACTACAGATTAAAAGAGACTTAAGAGACATATATGGTCTTTCTTATAAGGTATAAAAACATTTATGAGACAATCAGGGAAATGTAAGCATTGACAAGCTATGTGAAATGATAACAATTTCTCCAGGTGTGATCATGGCATTATAACCATGATCTTTTTTGAAGATATCCTTATCATTTGGAAAGATGTACCCAAATAGTTATGAATGGCATACGATAGAGTCGAAGGTTTGCCAAACAATCCATTGGCACATTAATCTCTCAATTCATATGTATATGTTTGAAATTTTCCAGAATAAAAAAAAAAACATATCAAAAATAGGGGCGCCTGAGTGGCTTAGTCGGTTGGGCGTCTGGCTTCGGCTCAGATCATGATCTCGCGGTTTGTGAGTTTGGGCCCCGCGTTGGGCTCTGTGCTGACAGCTTCTGGAGCCTGGAGCCTGCTTCGGATTCTGTGTCTCCCTCTTTCTCGCCCTTCCCCTGCTCATGTGCTGTCTATCTCTGTTTCTCAATAATAAATAAAAAAGTTTTAAAAATCTTTAAAAAAATATCAAGAATAAAAAAAACCCTCTTAACCAAGGCAGAGGCAGGTCCTCTGGTGCCTCTGGTGTTTTTATGCGGTCACCCAAGCTGTGGCCTGAGTGACTACTTTCTTTCCAACACTCCTTCTTCCTCCTATGTGTCTGCTGGTGAGTAGGTTCTAACCCGCTGGAGCAGAGGTGAGGAGGGGCCGTGGGCGATGCCCTCTCCCCATATCAGCCTGCACCCTGGGAATAAACCACCCACCACTGGGTAGAGGGCACCAAGCTGGGTTTGGGCCCAAGCACTGCAGCCAACTTTGCACGAGTGACGTAGGAACAATACCAACCCGGCCTTTCAGGATGGGCTCCCTTCTGGGTCGTGTGCAGCACCAGGTGCTCATAGCCAGGTACCAGCCTGGTGAATAAAAGCAGGGTCATGTAATGATTAAGAGTCCAGACTCTGAAAGGCATCCGTTCAAATCCCAGCTCTCCTAGCATGTGCCTTCATCTGTCTGAGCCTCAGTTTCCCCCTTTGTAGACTGAGAACAATATGAGTACCTTCCTCATAAGGCTGTTGTATGGATTCAGGGTATGTGTGTGAAGCCCTGAGCTCAGTGCCAGGCTGGAGTGGTACCCAGCACACAGCGGTTATTGCTGCTGCTCTTGTTATTACTATTTTATAGTCATTATTATATAGCCAGAATATAAAGTAGGGCCTTCCCCCCAAAAGTATTCCTTTTATTTGTTTCTTTACAGACTATCTTGTATTACGGGGCACTTCTTTTTTTCTATTTTATTACTTTATTTTTGAGAGAGAGAGAGACAGAGTGTGAGTTGAGGAGGGGCAGAGAGAGAAGGAGACACAGAATCCAAAGCAGGCTGCAGGCCCTGAGCTGTCAGCACAGAACCCGACGCGGGCCTCAAACTCACGAACTATGTGATCATGACCTGAGCCAAAGTCAGCCACTTAACTGACTGAGGCACCCAGACACCCGTGTGGGGCACTTTCTCAATTATTTCACTTTGGCCAATGCAGTGCCGTTTGGGAAAGATGCATCATCCTAAAAATGACCTCAGTTCGAGCTCATTTTGGATGTTAATACGGTAACTGGACAAAACAGGCTGAAAGAGATAAAGTAATTCTGTGTAGCTTTGAATTTCTCCTATGGGTGTGGCCTTGCAAACGCAGGGGTTGGATACTGTTGCAAACAAGACTTTTACAGTTCACTTTATAAAGCATTATAGAAACTGTACAGATTATGAATTTATACCAGCTAGTAGAACCTAGAGGTATAATGTTTGGCAAATAGGTATTTGTGGTATAGGACAATTGCAGCACCACACATGAATTTGCATGTCAAACAACTTAGCAGTGGGGACAAGTGCTTTGGGAAATGATGCTGGACATCTTGAAAAGTGGTTTAGTAAAGACAAAGGACAGATTTTTAAATGTAGGCAAAGTGCAGGCAACACAAACAAAAACAGATAGGGGTGCTTGGGTGACTCAGTTGGTTGAGTGTCTGACTTCGGCTCAGGTCACGATCTCACGGTTCGTGGGTTCGAGGCCCGCGTCGGGCTCTGTGCTGACAGCTAGCTTGGAGCCTGGAGCTTTTTTCGGAGTCTGTGTCTCCCTCTCTCTCTGACCCTCCCCTGCTCATGCTGTCTCTCTCTCTCTCTCTCTCTCAGAAATAAATAAAACATTAAAAAATATTTTTTTAAAAATACAGTCTCAACATCTTGAGTTTATATACTCAAATTAGCCGAAAACATTTGGGGGGAATATCTTCTCACTAGAGAAACACAGGGATGATTCCCATCCTTTCTTGCACGTTCAGGGCACGTGTGGAATCATCTGACATCACCACCACTGCTTCCCCCACCAGGCTCTCCTTGGCCGGCCCCAGCTCTCTCCAGCAGTCCCGGACTGTTCTGGGCTCCTCACAGCCTAGAACCCGGCACTCAAGGCCTGAAGATTCCCACATATCCTGCCCTCCTCCCCAGTGGGACGCCTCCTAAATGCAGAGAGCATTTGGTGTCTAAAATCTCATGTTTGTGTGTGCTTTTTAATGTTCTCTTACTAAAAGGAATGAGCCGCTCAAAGAAATGGCTGGAAACGATTTTTTATTTTCTTATTTTTTGTTTATTTATTTTTAAAGTAATCTCTTCACCCAACGTGGGGCTCGAACCCATGACCCTGGGATCAAGAGTCACATGCTCTCCCAATCGAGCCAGCCAGGCAGCTCAGGAAACAGATTTGTTAAATCGTTCCTCCACCCCAACACCCTGAAAATGGTTTTCTTTTTGCAGGGTCGCCTTGCGGCTGTCACCTTCCACTAGCCCCACAATGAGCTACTACCATGGGAAGCTGGCCTGCAGGGTCTCTGCTCGTAAGTAGCAGAGAGGGAGACCTTGAGGGTGGATTCTGACAGTCACCACCAGGCACTGGGTGCTTATGACTGGAACCAGTCCCTTGGCCACATCCGCTTGTCCCCTTGAACCACGGAGTGAGGCCATCGCAAGGCCCCCAGGAGCTGCCTTTATGGCTGTCATCAAGAATTCCCAGAGACCAGTCTCTCCTTTTCTCACCCTCTCTCATTCCCACCCACCCCCCAGGCCTCTTAGCTCTTCTCCATCCCCAACTCCCTGCTGCCTCAGTTTCCCCAGACTTCCCCAGAACCTAGCAGGCCCAAGTCTTCCTTTGCATCTTCTCTAGCAGGGGTTGTGGGTCCAAGCATCTTCCAGTCTCATCCTTGGTGCTCCTGGGCAGAAGGGAAGGCAGTGAGGGGGACAAAGGAAATTAGAGAATCATTCGGTATAAACCATCTGACTCATCTTATGCCTTGAGAACTCATTTCTTGCCTCGAGTCTTCAGCTGGTCTACACGGGAGAGGCAGACCCCCAAGCACCGAGCAAGCACAATGTGGACCATGTTATATTTCAAGGGCACTTGTCCCCTCTCTGCTCTCACTGCTTTGACACTGAGTGGTGCCTTCCGCGTCGCTCCTTCCTGACCCTCCCCGGGTTTCTCCCTGGGACTTCAGGGAGCGTGGCGGGGGGACAGATAATTCCATCTCACCATGGAGAAACACATGTTGCTGAAAACACAGAAGAGGGAAACCCAAGCTGGTCCAGGAGGCAAAAGAAGGCTTCTGGTGATGTCTACACTGAGGCAGGAAGGGTGAATAGGAGTAAGCGAGGCAAAGGGAGCTTTGCCTTCCAGACAAAAGGAACAGCCTGTTCAGACCCCGCAGGCAGGACAGAGTGCGTGCTGTTTGAGAAGCTAAAACAAGGACAATGTGCTTGGTGCGTAACAGAGAGTAACAGGGAAGGAGGTGGAGATGAAGCCAGGGAAGTGGACATAGGCCAGGAGGCCTTGGAGCCCACTGGGAGGATTCTAGACTTGGAAGCTTTTCCTGGGTTTGGAAAACCTCTTCCAGGGAGAGCAGCTCTGCCAGGCAGATTGTGTGGGCTGAAGTGTAGGTGGAAGCCAGGACACAGGGATGGAATTTTCTGGCTTTTCTGTGCGCTGGAAACGGTTTTAGGGCTGTCTGTCTGGAACAGAGCTCAACAGCGTGCCCAGCTCACCACTCTTCTCAGGCTGCCCAGCACCCACAGGTGGGAGTATAAGGACAGTGGCTACCGGCCTGGCTCTGCCACTCAGGGACCTTGAGCAAGGCATTTCCCCCTACTCGGAGCCTCGCTTTCCCCTTCTGCACAACGGGCTTCAATGCCAACTACCTCACAGGCTTGTTTTAGGCTTCCATGAGATCACAGATGCTGCAGGCCTCACAAAGGGCATGGTACAGTGAGTCATCCATAAAGGTGCAGTACTATCGTCACTGCTATTAGTGTTATTACTGACGTTTGCCGCCTGTCCCAATTCCTGAAAGCTGTTGTCTGTTGGTTGCTGGACTGTCTCAGGATCAGACACTGCCAAGCCCTGGGACTGATATGCTCTGCTTTTTTGCATAAATGTGCATATTGCACTGAGGAGAGCCCCTCCTGCCACGGAGGGTCCAGCGGGGTTGCTCGGGGGACACATTCCAGAAAGAATAACTGTGTAACATGAAACCCTGAATCTGGAAACACAACCTCTATGGGAAATCAGAGGATAAGTTCTGCTCTGCGGACCGCCCAACCTCATTCCATACAAAAGGGATATTGAGACCCAAAGGCCTCTTCGCTCGGCCTCCTGCCTACGGTCTCACCCCTCATCACAGCCAGAGAGACCTTCCTAAAAGAAATCAAACTTGACCATGGCACCATGCCGTTTTAACCCTCTCATGGCTCCCCACTGCCCTTGGGTTCAAGTTTATACTCCGCATCATGACCAACAATGCCATGTGGCCAGGCTCCTGCCCACACCTGCAGCTACGTCCTTATTCTCACCCAGCCACACATGCTTTCAGTGGATCAAGTTCTTTCCTGCCTCAGGATCTCTGCACACCAATGACCCACTTGCACTCTCTGCCAGGCCACTGCCAATCCCCCCAGATTCAGAAGCCCACAGATCTTGCTGAACCTCCAAATAGTACTGGAAAATAGTATCCCACACTTAACAACTGAAGAAACCGAGGCCCTGAAAACCACCCTGTGGCTCCTGAAACTAAGCCCCAAACCATACCTGCCAGACTCCAGAATCTTTGCTCACCCAAGAGGAAGCGCCTGGTTACACCTCCATCATAACAGGAGAGGAAAGGCTCAGATGAAAGGGCTGAGCCAGGGAGCAGAGTGGGACCAGGGGGGTCAGAGCAAAGACACTGAAGTCACAGTCAGTGTGTTCAAAACCCAGTACGGCCACTCATACACTTGTGGTTTAAGGCCAGACATCTGACCTCTCTGAAGCTCAGTTTTCTCATCTGTGAAGTGGGGCGCATTGTGAGTATTCAGGAACAACACACAGGAAGTGCCCGGCGTGTGGAAGGTTCTCAGCGGATGGCATGACGCCGCCCTCCCTTGATGCATGTGGGGAGGCCGCACCAGTCCAGACCAGCCCATCCCAGACTAGACTTGCATCACCCGAGGTTAGGCTGCTGGGGCCTGGGAACCATCCCTGCCCTGTTTTCTGTTTTGGGTTTTGGGTTTCCCAGCGTTTCCTTTGGAGAAAGTCCAGCTTCCTCCCTGCTGGAAGGAGGCAGGAGGGGGTTGTTCACGCCTGGGCCTGGATGCCCAGGGGAGCTGTGTGGGGAGGTGACAAGAGCCTGGGGTTTGGAGTCCGGCCAGCCCAGGTTTGAGTCCAGAATCTGACACTTAAATGCTGTGTGACCCCGGGTAAGTGACTTCACCTCTCTGCAGTGCTGATTTCCTCACCTGTTAAGAGGTCTCGGGATTTCTACCTCAGAGAGTATTGGATGCAGATGGAGGGGACTGGAATGGGAGAAGATTCTGGATGTACTTCCCCAGCGTACATAAAACGATTCCTTTGGAAGGGGAACTGAAGATGGGAAAGAAGCTACAGGCTTACATCAGGGGTTACCAACATTAACGCCCCCTGCTAAACAGAAGAGGGCGCGTGTCCTGTGGCGGGGGAGGGGGAAAGACACGGTTCAGCTCCCCATTATCACCACCCTGCTCGAATGGAACCATCACCCAAGATGATCAGACCTCTGATTTTTCAGCAGGAAAAAAAAATTTCATTTTCATCCAAAATCTCATGATCAAAGTATGGTAAGGAGCCCATACTATATGATTCCATTTATGTAAAATTCAAATATCGGCACAACTCATGTACTGTGATGGAAGCCAAGCTAGTGGTCTCCTCGGAAGAGGGGTGGGTCGTGCCCGGGAGGACACGACCCTGGAGAGCTGGACAAGCTCTCTTGATCTGGGTGCTGGGGACACAAGTGTGTCCGCTTCGCAGTTTAATGCTTTCTGCGCTTGTTTATAGGTGTATTATACTTCAGTAAAAATCTAAAATAACTTTACAACAAATAAATCAAGGCTGTGGTTTGGGGAGGAGAGACAGTCAGCGTGGGCGAAACAGGATGCACCTGCAGGCTGCGTCGTAGGTACCAGCTGAACACGGGCCCCCGAGAACCCTGACGTGGCTCCTCACTCTGACGGAGCACCCCTGCTTTCCCAGCCACCCAGGAGGACCGCCATCCTGCCCCACCCCCCAGCAGCCCTGTCTGAAGAGAGCAGGAAGCCACCTCCCTTCCACCTGCCTCCCAGCCAGATGCTGCCGAGCTCCGATTCTAGAGAAATAGGCAAACCCTGCCACTCGAATGATTGAGCAATGCCCCCCCAACACCCTTATTTATTATTCATTTTATTTCACCAAGAATACCCAGAAGATAGTAGTCAAAAGGCAGGCAGAGTTCTGTTTCCGAAAAAGCCTTTCTAGAATCTGGATTTCACCAAGCCTGCCTCCCATCCCCGAGCGGCTCCTAGTCCTGAGAGGCAGCAAACCCAAAGGCTAGAAACCCAATGGACAGCATCCTCGGTGCCCACGAGTCGCTGTGTGACAGGGCTGGTGGTTGGCGTGGGACTGCCCCCCTCTCTGCCTCCTCTGCCTGGTCTGGATATCTTGGTTTTATTTTATTTTATTTTATTTTATTTTATTTTATTTTATTATTTTANTCTTGGTTTTATTTTTATTTTCACTCTCATTCTTTTCTTTTCTGGGGGCCAACAGAAGACGCACACGCCTCCTATATAAAGCGGCACTAGCCAAAACAAATGCACATCAAATGCATTTATTTGCACAGACACTCATAAAAACTTTACTAGACACCAAATAATTACAGGAAGGGGCAACCCTCCAACTCCGCCGACCCCCAGCGTTTTGAAGTGGATTTGAGATAAAGATCAAATAGGATGGGCGCTGGCCTCAGCATCACACCCAGCCCCCTTCCCCAGCCGTGCACCCTCGGGGTGGAGACCAATGAACTTTCTTGCTTTTGTGAATTTGGGTCCAATTATATAAAATGCTTTTCTGCAAGTTATTCTTAGTGTCCTAATGGGGCTTTTATGGCTCCAAATACAGTCCTTGGCTTTTCCTTTGTTCTGGCTCAGGTCCTTGGTAGGGGAAGCCCCTGGTTCTAGATGGGCTGCTGAAATAACCCAGCCCATCCATTTGGCAAGAAATGCAAAGATTCTTGAGGAAAGTGCCTTTTAAAAAATAAATATAGGGGCGCCTGGGTGGCTCAGTCGGTTGAGCATCCGGCTTTGGCTCAGGTCATGATCTCGAAGTTTGCGGGTTTGAGCCCCGCATCGGGCTCTGTGCTGACAGCTCAGAGCCTGGAGCCTGCTTCAGATTCTATGTCTCCCTCTCTCTCTGCCCCTCCCCTGCTCATGCTCTGTCTGTCTCTGTCTCAAAAATAAACTATTAAAAAAATTTTTTTTATTTTTATTTTTTTTTAAATTTTTTAATGTTTTATTTCTTTCTTTCTGAGAGAGAGACAGCGTGAGCGGGGTAGGGTCAGAGAGAGAGGGAGATACAGAATCCAAAGCAGGCTCCAGGCTCTGAGCTAGCTGTCAGCACAGAGCCTGATGCAGGGCTCGAACCCACAAACCGTGAGATCATGACCTGAGCTGAAGTCGGACACTTAACCGACTGAGCCACCCAGGCGCCCCTAAAAAAATTTTTTTTAAATAAATATAAATGGCACCTGAGGAGTTCCACAGGTCAGTTTTGATGCACTAGGCTGAAACCCCTTGTGCTGTGGCCTCCCAAAGGCACTTCCAGCCCCAGGGGCCATGGCCAGGACAACTGGAGAAGGCGGAAGCTGTCTGGGCTGGGCATCTGGGCACTGTCTGGGGAGTCTCCTGCGCCCAGCCCACAGCTGCCATGGTCTGAGCTTCATCTGCCCTAAAGGAAAATAAACTGCTGAGCTCAGCATGTGTCTGTTTCCCCCTCAAGTCCTGGTTGGAAGAGAAGGAGGCAGCTGTGATTTCCCCAAGTCCCAAAGACTTCCTTTTATCCAATTATTCACCAAATACTTCTAGAGGCCTACTACGTGCCAAGCCCTGTGGTAAGCGCTTACATTTCATCCTCTCAACAATCCTGTGGGACAGATGTTATTATTATGTCCTTTTACAGATGAGGAAGCGGAGGTGCAAACAGCGGGCAGGACTTTGCTGAGCCCCACAGCCAGATCCTGAACCAGACCTTGGCAACTCCCTGAAATGTGCTTCTGATGGCTCCTAAGCACTGCCTGGCGGGTAGAAAACCCTAGCTATGGGCCACCTGGCTAGGGCACTGTCCTTCTCCAGCCTTGAGGACAGACAGAAGTCTTTAGATAGATGCCTGATCTCCTAAGCCCCCAAGGAGGAATTCCATGACTAATGACCCAGACTTTGCACTGAAAAGTCGTGGGTCTGTGGCTAGAGACCCCGCCAGTTGAGGAGGGGCTGGGCTGCGGGGAGGCCAGAAAGACTGCTGGGGCTCGGCAGATCTCTGCGTTGCACACAGGCATGTACTAGCACACAGTCTCGGAGCCACACACACTGTGTCTCAGCAGCAAACTCTGCCTGAAATCCTGTCCCCTGCCACCTCCCCCTCACTAGCCTAGAAAATCCCAGATGGGAGTGAGAACCCACTCTCAGCCCTGAGTCAGGGGGACCCCAGTTTGGCCCTGCCCCCAGTCACTCTTCCTTTCTGGCCCTCCACCTGGCTCAGGGGCTGTGTGAGCCGCACACCCGCAGGAACGGGAAGACCTTAGACACTTTTCTCTGGGCTGTGGGAAGGTGACCGGGGTACCTATTACACGCATTCTTGTCTCTGCTAGCTGAGAAGTGCCTGAGCCTTTGCGCCCACGTGTCCTGGGGCCAAACACGCTGCGGTCCTCAGAAGAGAGCGCGGCTAGCACTGGCTCCAAAGGCCAGGCCACTCCACCTCTGATGCTGCTGTCCTGCTCCCCTTGCAGAGCTCCTGGATCTCCAGATCCCAGCTGCCGCCTGGGAATAGCGGGCCCCCAACCCAGGCTGAGTCTTGGGGTGGCTCTGGTCCAGTCCGCTTCCCAGGGATCTGAGGATCACTGGGGCCAGTGGTGCGCGGTCGTGTGGGACAGGTCTGAGCACTCTGGCCTCCCGACAACCCTGACTCGCCAGGCAGGTTGGAATCCCGCATCCCGTGCAGCTCCCCCTCCGCGCCTTCCTGCTCCGCGGCACTCCGCTGGCTTCGCCCTGTACTCCATCCCAGCCCAGGATCCTTGCTTCTAGCTGGGGCTGTAAGCTGGGAAGGGACCCTCCACTCAGCTCCGGTTGGAAGCAGAGCCCAGGAAGGATAGACAGAACTCCATTGTGAGGAGGGAGAGGGGAGCATTGCCTTGGGGAAGGCCAAGTAGCACAGGCAGGCGCAGGAAGTGCAAGTCGCCTAAAGAGAGGTGCGAGGGGGTATAGGGAAGGGCTCTGTGGAGGTGAAGCGTCCACGGGATTGGGGGAGCTAGGATTCCCACCTAGAGCTTCCCTCTTGGTTCTTGCTTCCTTCCAAGCAATTCCAAACAGCTGGCTGGGTCTTTCCTTAGATGGAGAAAATCCGAAGCTGTTTCTGCGGCTGAAGTCCAAGCCACAGAAAATCCCGGATCAGCGGAGCGCCGGGGTGCGGATGGCCGCGGGCGTTGTGAGTACAGAACCGCCCGGGGAGGGTGTCAGTGGGTGCCAGACGGAGTGGGCTCTGTTGCTCGGAGCAAGGCGCGGCTCACTGTCTAAGGGCAGTGCCGGCCTCAGGGCCTAGGCCAACACCTTCCAGCCAGCCACTTCAGCAGGGGAAGTGGTGGGGAGGGCAGGAGCTGTGATTGTGCTTGGGAGAGCCTTGGGTGCTCTGCGCATCTGTGTGCGAAGCACCCGGGACGGAGACTCAGCTCCGGGAAAGAAGGATGCTGAGAGCAGCGACAAGGGGGAAAGAAAAGGACTTATACGGTGATCCAGACTGTGGGGCTGTGGTGAGGGGATGACTAGTCACTGGGCAGGGAGGACATGGAGAGGGACCCCAGGTTTGTGGACTGAGCAGCCCCACGACCAGAGCACAATGAGCAGCCAGCCCGTGCTAGGTTCTGACCTGCACCCTGGCAGCCGAGAATTGGCTCTGAGCACAATCCGTGGCCTTTCCGATGTCGGCCCTGGTGGTGTGGGCTGTGACTCGGGCAGGCGTACCAGCGGGATGTGCCAAGATCCTACGCGCCCCAGGACAGACCAGTGGGGGTGGGGGGGCAGAGCTGGGCTGCTGGGCCATCCTCCCACACTGAGATGTGGCTTTCTGGTGGCCCCGGGAACGTGACCCTGGGCAGTCCGTGGCCCGACTCTGCTCTGAACCAGCCTCAGGGTCAGAGAAGCCTCTGAGGGGGTGCCGCAAGGGCTCCCATTTGGCCTAAGGGGAGAAATGTGCAGAGGAAGAGGCTTGTCACAGGGAAGGTGGGGAGGCAGGGGGGAGGACGATGGAACGCTGCACCCAGAGTGTGCGTTCCAGGGTGAGTGTGCCAGGCCTGAGACGGGAAAGGATTCCCAAGTATGCTCTGAAGGAGAAGGCAAGGGTGTGGGCCCGAAACCAAGACCCTTTTCGCCTCCAGGCATCGGGTGCAGGGACGTAACGCTGCCAGCAGAGGGCAGAATGCGCCCGGTCGGTCTGCCTGTCCTGCGCTGGGCTCTGGGCGCCGGAGTTTTGCCCGCCGGCTTCTCCCGCAGCTGCCGCACCCCCGCCCCAGATGCCCCAGGAAGGCGGCCCAGGCCCAAATTTGGGAGCGCAGGACCTTACATGCTGCTCAAGGACAAGGGACCGAGGGAGCGCGAGAGAAGCTACACATCCACTCATCCACCGTCCTGGAGAGAGACACACAAAGACGCAGAGAAATACACGGAGACACGAAGCCAGGCTCGCACACAGAGACGGACACAACATCCCCCCCCAAAGAAAACACAACTCTGAGCGACAAGCAAGCATACAGAATCATTCTGAAACTCGTAGATACACCCAGACACACAAAGGTGACAGGAAGACACATAAAAGAAAAGTATCACAGACACAATATAGAGGTTGAGAGACACACAAAGACGTCGGCACCCACGAACAACGACACCGACACAGGGACACACACAAAGACCTACAAAAACACAGAAGATAACAGAGGCATGTTAGGAACTGCAGATGCGCGCGCGCGCGCGCGCGCGCACACACACACACACACACACACACGGGAATCACACCCAGATGCACAGATTCACACTCCAAACCCAGAAAGTCTCAGGTACACAGAAACATTGTATTGCACAGAGACACGGGGCACAGGCATGCAACAGACTCCGAGGCGGGAGCATCGACACGCACAGACACACACAGATACCCACCGACACACATGCAGGTACTGGGGTGGGGCGGGAGCTTCTAATCCTCCACAAAGCCGGGCCCCTCCTTGGGGCCCCGCGGCATAGGGGGCCACTTCTGACCAAGCCTCCGGCAGGCTCCAAATCCGATCCGCCCTCTCGCCTCCAGCNCCCCCTCGCTCCTGGGCGCGCCCCGCCTCTGGTAGAGACCCAGGAGCCGAAGACACGGCCAGCTTCGGCGCGGTGCACTGCAGCCCGACGCAGCGGCCTGCGCGCCGAGCGCGGTGCCAGGCGGGGCGGGTGCCAGGCCCAGCGTGCGCGGGAGTCCGCTGCTCCGTTTTACCAGCCTTTCACTCCTGGGCGCCAAAGCCCACTTTGCCCAGTCTGACCAGGGCGCTGCCCCTGCCAGGTGAGGCCTACAGACCCCTAGCCCGGCCCCTCCGTCACCAAAAGTAGCCTATCCCCGCGGCCAATCCCGTTTCCATCGAGCAACCGAACGCACGTCGTCCTGGGCCTTCAGTTACCGACCTCCGAGGCACCACCCCCTACCCGTGCAACTAGAAATGCTGCGAGGCCAGGTTCTCATTCAATGCCCCCACCTCCGCCCGGGGACCCCTTTCTCAGACCTAATCGTCCTCTAAACTCTCCCTGCCTGAGCCCGGGCCTGACCCTCCTCGCCTGACCAATGTCCCCCCATCTTTGATCCCGGGACACTTGCAGGACCTTGACCTCCCGCTCCACCCCTGACCTACCGCTCCAATCCCTGCCACGCCTCAATCTTTTCCGGACCCCTCACCCCAAATCCGGGATCCAGCTCCCCTCTCCCTGGGCCAGGACCCCGTTTGGCCAGTCCTGGGGCAGCAGCCCTTCCCTCCTGCCGGTCTCCGTCCCTCAATCCTGCGGCCAGACTCTCCGCGGACGAAAACGGCCCTGGGAAGGCGCCGCCGCCCGGGGGACGCCGACTCAACTCGGAGCGNCGCTGCGCTCCCCGCCGTCCGCGCAGTCTGGCCTCGCTGGGGGCCACTCCGCTTAGCGCTGAAGCTTTACAAAATAGTAATAATAAAGGAGGCAAGAAAGAAAAAAGAAAGCCTTCATTCCCCAACTCCCAAATCAATTTTTTCAAAGGGGTGGGGCAGAAAGATTCGTTTCGAAGGTGACCCAAACTTGTGCAAGAGGCCAGCGGGCGCTCGGTCTGGCCGGG
>NW_027530625.1:3715384-3725285 GCF_008692635.1 Crocuta crocuta
GTGCTTCCCCCGCGGGCAGACGGACTGCGCCAAGATGCTCGACGGCATCAAGATGGAGGAGCACGCCCTGCGCCCCGGGCCCGCCACTCTGGGGGTGCTGCTGGGTGAGTGCGGGGTCAGAACGCCTGAGTGGTCATGGGCAGGGGACAGGGGCATTCTCCCGAGGTCGACAGGGGCGTCTAGACCAACGGGATAAGGAAACGGTTTGCGGGACATGGGGGTGCGGGGGCACAGACTAGGCTCTAGTGATCGCTAGAAGGGCAACAGGCACCCCTAAACAGGCATCCTCAGGGGACAGAGGTTTGCAGGGACACCACCCAGGAGGAGGGAGGCCAGGACAGCTCCAGCTGCCACCCACCATCCTCACTGGGCCTTGGTGCTAGAGCTGCCACTCCCGAGGGGGTGGGAGGCGGACGGCAAGGGTGATGGAAGACCCAAGTAGTCACCTTAGCAAGCTTGGGAGTGGTGCCAAGTTAGTTGATGGAAGGCGCTTCTAAGAGAAAAATGTCCCCTGGGCCACCTAAACTACAGGTTTTGGGGAGATTGGGGGCAGAAGATCGCGAACGCCACCGTGGGGCGTGTCAGCCAGCCAGCGCCCCAACCTCACTTCGCCTGTCTGGGTCCCAGCCGGCTACCCCGCGCCGTGCCCGGTTCTCCTATGTAGTAACACCACCAAGCGCTGGGTCCCCGGAGGAAGGGAGAGTTGCAGCGCCGAGCCAAGGCTCGACACGCGCGGCCTCTCCGCGAGGGAGTCCGCGGGCGGGGACGAGCCAGCGGAGGCTGCCCGGCCCCTGGTGCGGCGGCCGGGGGAGCGCAGGCGGCGGCCGNCGCCCTGTGCCCCCCCGGCCCCGACTGCCCGCATCCCGCCGTCTGCGAGGGCTGCCAGCGGCCCATCTCCGACCGCTTCCTGATGCGAGTCAACGAATCGTCCTGGCACGAGGAGTGTTTGCAGTGCGCGGCGTGTCAGCAAGCCCTCACCACCAGCTGCTACTTCCGGGATCGGAAACTGTACTGCAAACAAGACTACCAACAGTAAGCGCCTCNCTCCCGGCAGGGACTAAGCGTCCCAGCCTGGCCGCCACCGGTGGGGTGGTGGCCGGGGGCTTGCGGCCGCCCCTAGTTGCCATCTTTTGCCCGGAAACCTGCACCGTTTGGGGGTACAGCACAAGGCCCTTGGCCAGCTAGGGGATACCGTCCCTTCGTGCAGGGACAGGGCCTGGCCCCACCGAGGCCTAAACTGGGGCCCAAGAGATGATCTCCAAACGAAAACAGTGCTGTAGGGAGCCAGGCCTTGGCGGTGTGCTTCCCAAAGGTAGGGTTTTATGGGGGTTGGGGATTCCTAGAGCAAGGAAGTGGAGTTGGGAAAGCGGGGGCTGAACTCCCGGAGCAGCTCAGGATGCCCCCATCAGACCACGCTGCCTGTTGTACTTTGTAGTCCCTGATAGAAAAGAGTGTCCATTCTCCTCAAACCGTTCCACGCGGGTATTTTGCACTTCTAATTCCTGCTGGCTGGAGAAGCTGTCTGGGAAGAGGACCTCAAGAGGTGGCAAACCACAATCTGGGGCTCCTGGCTGGGGGGAGTGGAGACTGTGACCGACTGCCCAAGTCAGCCTTCCCCAGCAGGCCTTCTTTCTTGCAGAGTGTTTGTGTTGGAGAAGAGGGTGGTCTGCTCTGCCCTGGCATAGCCTAAGCCTCGGGGTTGAGTCCAGAGACTGTGGGTTGAGCCCTACCTGCTGACTTTTGTTTTTAGCTGAGACTATGGATTTGTCTGGCAAAGTGCTGGGACAGTTCAGAGTAAATGCAGGCTTTTCTTTGGACCCTTTGGTTTTCTGTGCCTGGCAGTGTGACTAGGAGGGAGGCAGAGAGGAGAGGAGCAACAGCCAAAAAGGGGGTGTGGGGATCCCCAGGGAGGCATTGTGGAGACCAGTGGGTGCCTTTGAGAACTTTCTGGTGAGTCCCAGAAGACCCTTTTAGATGGGAGTGCAGAATGGGTAGGCTCTCAGATGGTTCCGGGCTCAGAGGGGGCTGTGTGTGCCCAAGCCTCCAGGAAAAGGTTGGGCCACCAATGCCTGGTGGTGACTGCAGCCTCTCTAGCTGCCCAGGGACTGTTCCTAAATCCAGGCCCTGATGGGAAGGGGAGCAGCTGGGGTGCCCATTCTCCATCTCGTTAGCTGCTTGTCTGAGGCCTAGAAACGGGGTTGCAGGCCGGAGCCCTGGAGAAGGTATCAGGTTCTACTCTGAAAGGTTCTTGCTGAGTCCCACGACAGTGCCTATCCCGGCCTTGGTCCCCCGATCTGGAGGTCAGAGAGGGACCTGCTCTTTGCACCTTGCTCTTCTTGTCCACTGGGGGCTCTGCGGGCAGGAATTGGGGTACATTTCAGAGAGCCAACTTTTTTGCTGATCCCGGAGTCCAGCTGAGCCCTCTCTCTGTGTGTGAAACACCCCAAATCAGGCACATTGCCGATGGTAGGGTTTGTGCTGTGCCCTGGACTGATAGGATTCTGGTTCCAGGAGAAAGCGTGGCCGCCAGTCAGCTCTGCCACAGGCAGGCATAGAGCAGCACAAAAAAATAGGGAAAGTAGCTTGGGGTAGATGTGGTCGGGGGCTTCTTTGGTCTGGCCAAGAGGCAGGGCTCACCAGCCTACCCACGTCCTGCTGGCCTGCACCTCTGCCTGCCTGACCCTTAGCTCAGCTCTGGCAGTGCGACTTCCAACTTAGCCACCAGCCTGGATGACTCAACACGCAGGGGCAGGAGGCCCAGGACACTGGAAACGGCCCTCCAAGTCATATGTGTAGATTGGGGGGGCGGGGGGTGGGGGGAGATTGTTTTTTAAACATGTTGGCAGGACCCTTTCCAACCCTCTTGTACATCTCTGCCAGGTCTCTTCCGCTTACCCCTCAATCCTTTATGGAGCTTCTGTTTAAAACAAGGAGAGGATGCCCCCTGGTTTTTCGGAGCCCAGAACTCTATATATAAAGTCACAACATTTGAGCTGGATGTTCCCTTAGAGCAGAGCGGCCCACCTCCTAATTTTACAAAACAATTAAACAGTTGCGACGGCTTTGTTGAAAGTATATTTGTTTAAAAAAGAAACGCGGCGCCTGAGAGCTCCTGGCTTCAGTGCAGTTGGGACGTGTTTACGGGGAATTTCGGTGCTGGGCGAATCTCAGGTCCCGAGTCGGGAGCCTTGGTCCAGCTAGGCGGCAGCCTCCGGGCGGGCAGTATTCACGCCTCTCACGGTGCCCTCCTCCTCCCTCGCCCCGTCTTTCTTCTAAGAAGGCCAATTAGGTATCTGCACTAGGCCGGCCGGTTGGGGACTGAGGAGGGGTTGTTATCAAGACAAATACCCGGGCGGGTCTCGCCTCAGCGTTTCTCAGGGAGAGCCAGTGCATCGAGGCAGGCGGGGGGCTCACTGGGGAAGCGACGTTCTTTGCACAATAAAACTGTGTTTCACGATTTATTTTTTTCTTTGAGGATCGCAGATGCATATTTATTGCATCTGTGCGTAAATGCTTTTCAGACGAGAATCCAGGCAAGTGGGCGCAGAAACGTGCTTTCTCGATTTTCGTGGAGCCTGTGTGTCAGCGGTATCGGGAAATTAACACCCCAGCCCTCCCGCCCCCCCCCAGTAACTTTTGAAAAACTGTGTCCTCGCCCGGCGAGGAGCTGCGGGGTCCGGTCCTTAGAAAGAGGTGGCTATTTTTATTAAGCGTCTCTTCTTCCTTTCGATTTGCTTTCAAGAACCAGAGCACCCAGAAGCGCAACGTTACTTTACGCACCATGGGGGTGATTAATTGACGTTCGGGCACATTTAATACTGTTTGATAAAATCCATCCGCACGTCCAGGACGGACGAAGCAGAGCGAGCGGGCCGCGGCGTGTGGGCGATTTCACGCGTAACTCGGAAAGTTTACTTTCTCTCCGTACGTGTTTTTTGGGGGCGCCTTCTTTTAAAAACGGGGGGGCGTCGGATCGTTCTGCGCTCGAGGCTCTGGCCCTTCGGCAGCCCGAGCTCCTTCTCCGACAGAAAACCAGGTTAGAAACCGGGAGGAAACGGGGCCTCCAAACGCAAAATCACGAACACCTCTCTCTCCTTCCTCCCCCGGAGAACGCATGAAAAATTAAAAAAAAAAAAAACAAAAAGACAACATAAACCCCCACCCCGCGCCCCGTTTTTTGTTTTTTTTTTCCTTGGTGGCTTGGCCAAATAGAATTATGTAAGTTCTCCTTTCTTGCCGTCTGTCGCTCGTCTGGAAAGCGTTTCTCTCCTGAGGAGGTGGCGAATTCCTGGAGGAGGCTCCGGAAGGGGGGAGGGTCGGTGGGAGAGTCCAAAAATCTGTCACAAAATGGAGCCTAATCGCTTGTAAGACAGCTCCGCGGCCGCTGCAGCTCCAGTGGCCCAACCTGGCTCTTTCCAGCACATTCCTTTCCTTGGAAGTGTTTACACCGGGAAAGGCCTTCCAGGGAGGCTCACCTCTCCTCAGAGCACCAGCACCGGCACAGTAGGGGTGTGGCACAGCCCAGGGAGAGCAAAGTCAGGCTCCAGCCATTTCTGCCTGCTGTTTCTCCCAGCATGGAAGGACTCCCACAGGCCTTGCTTTGGGGTGCCAGTTACCAGCAAGCATGTCCTCTGCCAGTAGGCATCCCAGCTGGCATGGCCCCCATCCATCTAACCCGGAGGTGCAGACACCTCTGCCCACACCCCCCGGGGTAGAGGGCCTGTCCTGCTAATGGATCTGCTCGGAAGGCAAAGCCAGCGCTTTGCCTTATGAAAAGGCCGTAGTGTTTTCCCTGGGGATTCGAGGGCCTAAGTAAGGGCTCATCCTGCCAGTCCAAGTCTGGGGACCCTCCAGCCCTTGGGAAGGNCTTCCTGAAGCTGCGGTCATCTGCTGCTGAACGGAGGCATTATTCACAGCTGACTCCTGGCTCACCCTCTATTCCCCAGGCTCTGGGCTAACGCAGCCTAATTTGTTTGCAGGATTTTTCTTGAGTAGGAGAAGAAGGCTGTGAGGATTTCCTCTGGGGTATGTGATTGTGGACCCTCAGTTCCCTCCTGCCCTGTCCGTTGGAGCCAGGCTTAGGACCACACAGTCCTGGCATCTACCTGAGCCTCTTCTGTAAAATGGGGACATACGCACCTGGGAGAAAGGATTCTAATAAGGATTCAAGATAACATGCCCCAGAGGACCTGGCGTCTTGCCTGGCATGTTGTTAATGCTCTGGAAATTATTGTTGTTACTATTATCACCATCAGTGTGGCGAGGAATGTCTTGTCTCCAAGGACACACCAAACTGCCTCTGGCTTCCATGCCAGAGAATGGTGCAGCTGGCATGGTAGGCTTGCCGTGAGCCTCCCTGTGCAGGGAAGATGCGCAGCACCCCTGGGAAAATCATTCCCTTTGCCTGAGTGGGGGCACTGGGAGGGCCATCCCTCCATCAGTGATGAAGAGAACTCTAGACTCTGAGACAGAACTGGATTCACCTCCTGGCCCCACCGTTCAGCAGCAGCCGTGTGATCTTAACCAAGTGACTACCTGTCTCCGAGCCCCGGGTTCTCCATCAGCAGATTAGGGGTGATGATACAACATCCCGGGGTGGTTGTATGGATTACACAAGGTATCTGGTGAGGCTTCAGTAAATGTTCCAAATTCCATGGGACCCAGTATCCCCGTCACTACCTCCAGAGACGCAGAAAAACTTCCGAGTGTGGAGATCAGAACAAATGCCACCTGTGCATTATCAGGAAGGGCAGGTAGCAGGATGAGCGTGCTGTTCTGGCCTGTTTCCCCCGGGGGGGGGTGGCGGGGGTGCGAGAGGGAGTGGACGTTGGTCCAGAGCAAAGATCTTTCCACTGGGGAGCAGTTGGAATCGCCAGAGTTCAGAGTACAGCTTGGAAAACCCTACGCAGTAATATAATTTCATATTTGGAAAACCCTTTGAGCCTACTGTTCTGTTGTGATTCAAATGGCAGGAAGGGGGGAGCGGAACCCCGACTTCTCTGAGGATGAGGGGGAGATGGAGAAGGGGGTGGGGACGTGAGGGGAAGAGATCCAGGGATCTATACGTTTCTCAGAAAGAAGATGAGGTTTAAAAGGTGGAGAAACACCAGCGCAGGTGGTCAGAAGGGTCGTCCAGCCCACAGAGGTTTGTTCTGTCCCTGATGGGCTGCAGTGCTTCCCCAGGGAATTTCCTCTGACCTGCGGCTCTGAGGGTTTTAAAACAGACAAGGGGAAAAAAAAAAGAATCCTGGTCCTACTTTGGTGTTAGTCAGGCTGAGGAATGGAGGATACACTCAACGACATGAGTTATAACTTCCAATTTGTTGGACACCACAGTCAGGCCTCAGCTTCAAGGGCGGGAGGAAGAAAGGGATGGTCCGCTCATCCAAGGAGCCCGTGTGAGCTGTCAGTCAGCTGGGAGTGCAGGCCGACCCAAAGCTCTTGGCTTTCTGGCTGACCCAGCCCTCTCTCCAACTCCCAGATTCTGTGCTGATGGCAGCACAGAGCAAAACCAAAATTATATATATTTATTGCCACTGCAGTCAGAAGTGGGGAGGTGGTGGTAGTGAGGTGGGGTGGGGGGTAAGGCTGAAAACCAGATTTGAAAAAGTTGATTCACGAAGGCAGAGGAAGCAAAGTGGCAGACGTTTGCCATTTCATCGACCGGCTGGTGTTCTCCATTCATGTCATAAATGTCTCCTGTCATTTGAAGCCAAAAGCAACATGATTTGGTTCCCCGGTGGCCTATAGGGTTTTTCTCTTTTTTTTTTTTTTGCCGTAAATGTTTATTTGTTAATAATATACTTTAAACAGCCTAGCCTTGACCTCAAGTCTCCCGGAGCATCCATCTTCTCTCAGAAAAATCTTTCAAAGTTTGTGTAATTTTGGGGGGAAGGTGTAACTGACGGGGCAGTGAAGGGCCTGTGTTTGCTTTAACTACTGCTGTGTTGTGGAGTAGTGGGGTATAAGGGGCCACTGTGCTCGGAATGGCAACTTTCTTGGGTTTCAGGCCTGGCTGACAGCACTTCCTCGCTGCCCTTTACCTTTGCTTCGCCTGATCAGAACAAATAAATTTCTGCGAGGGCCCTTCCTTTGTTATTCCCGGGGCAATATTGTATCCATTTCTCTTCAGCTTCTTGACTGGCAGCCACTGGACCTGCCCTGTCAACCCTGGGGCCCTGAAGGGGGATTGTGGGGAGTGCGGGGGTCCGGGGGATATGTGAGCACCTTGGGCCGGGGGCTTTGTTTCTCAATCGGGAGCCTGGCTCCGACCGGCCCCCGGACCGATGTGCTGGCCGCTGGCAGAGCACCTGGCTTGTCCTGCACTGGATGAACTGGGGGAAGTGTTGCTGAAGGAAAAACCTAGTTCCTGGAGTTTGGTTCCAGAGGAAACAAAGATGTTTGCTTCCTGGCGGCCACGCTTAAGAGGTTTCCCTGGGAACTGTGAGGTGGTTGCCAGCCGGGGAGGGCTCTGAGGGCTGCTGGGAGCAACAGACGTGCCCACCGGGGCTGGCGGGCGGAGGAGACCACCGAGCTGCCGGCTAGATGCGGAAAGCTGAGATAGCCGAGCTGGGACTCGGGACCCCCGGGGTTCCCCCCCTCCCCCACCCCCAGGCACCTCCTTTGGGTGCTGGCGCAGCAGTGATAGGAGAGGAGGATTAGGAGCCGTGGGTCGGGACAAGCTGGGTGTGACTGCTCTTCCCCTTCTCCCACCTCCTGGTTTCCTCTGGGGCTCTGACTGTTGTCATGTGATTCCTGAATCGCCATAGTTGGGGGGGGGCGCTGTCACTGTCAGGGTGGGGGCACCCGCCCAGGCCTGGGGCTGCCTGAACCTGTGGGGATGGAGAGGACCAAGGTGCTCTGGAGCCACCTCCTGAGAATGGAGGGCCCCTTGGGTGGGACACGTTTTCTCAAATTTTCTCAAAGGAAAGTACAAAATTGCCAAGTCCAGATCGGGGATCCAGAATGTCTCTGGTTTTGGTGACACAAGCCAAGGGCCTTTAGCGAAGGCTCTTCTTGACCCTCGGTTTCCTCCTCTGTGAAATAGGGGTGGTAATTACAATCTCACAGGATAAAGTAAATCAGCCTCTGGGGATAAAGTGAAACCAACCCAAAGGTGCCAGCCTGCAATGGGCACTCAGTCAATGTGTATTTCCTTCCTCCCTGCCTGGGAAGTGAGCTCGAGAAGGCCTGCCTGGCAGGAATGCATTGTCTGCCTTTCAAAGCAGGCCCAGAGAGCGTGGCCTCCTCAACACGCCTCCCCCCCGGAGTGGCCTAGCCCACCCTCCTCCTGCTCCTTACCCAGGTCTGCGCTTTGAATTTTTCCCTTGAAAAGGTAATGGGACAGGTCTGGCTGTCAGAAACTGATCCTTAGAGACAGGCAGGCAGCAGCCTCTGGATGGCTCCCCATTGCTACTGAGCCACATAGGTGCTTTTATCCAACCTGCTCTTGAACATGGTCAGTGTTGATGTGAACTCCCAGGAGCACAGCCTTATTGACCTCAGAGGGGCAGGCTGAAGTAGTACATCTAGAAAGAAAAGGAATGGACATTTCTTGAGTGCTGTGACGTGTACTGACCTTTATTGCTCTGGGTCCCTGGATAGGTGAGAAAACTGAGGTGGCGAGAGTTAAATAACTTCTCTCAGGTCCAGACTTTCTCTGTAGCAAAAATTTCCCAGGTGGGTCTAACTCCCAAAGCTGATCGGACCCCTAAGTCCTCAAGTTCTGCTTCTCCTGAAGCCCCAGATTCTGCTCTAGGTGACCCTGATTTGCTTTAGAGCACTCAGCCTGGAAGGTGTGTGTGTGTGTGAGGGGGTGGTTACTGCCCCAGGGTTGGAAGGGGCTGAGGGAGGGGGGGGACACTGCCCTCTTCACACTAGCATGTCCGTGGAGGGCCAGCCCTTGCCGGAGAAGGAAAAAGGTTAGAATAACCGCCTTTCGCCGGCGGTGAGCTTCCTTTCCCTGCTGGAGGTGCGCGGGCGGGGCAGCTCTCCGAGGTCTCCACCCGCGCCCTCCTCCAGGCCCACCTCTCCGAGGGTTCCTGCTCCTCGTTCTTCTCGTCCCCCAAGTCGGGCAGCGTGGTGCACAGGATCCTAGGCTCTGGGGCTCCTCGGCCGAGCCGCGGGCGCCAGCAGCGGTTGATGAATTTCGGTGTCACCAGGGGTTTAGCCCGGATTTGGGAACCGCGCGCTCTAATACGCGCACACGGTCCTGCCCTTTCTAAAGCGCAGCCCTTTCACCCAGCCGCTGATTTATGAAGGAATCCGATCCTGGGACGGGCTGGGCTGGAGCCGGGAACCGGGGCCCCAGTGGCAACCTTCGGACTCCTCCGTGTTTTGGGGGCCCTTGGTGGCTCCCGGCGCTTTCCTAGGCTGGACTCCAGGCGCCCTGCCGGGTGGGGTCTCCCACAACCCAGGAGGAGCCACTTAAACCCGCTGAAGGGCAGCGAGGCCGATGGAGAGAGTTTGCATTTTCTTTCGGATTTGAGCAAAGCCCTCGCCCCTCCCCAAGCCCTCCCGCCGGCCCCCTCCGGCAGGCCCGAAAGCAGCAGGTTCGGGAGGTTTGTTTATCAAGAGCACAGAAAATTGAAAAAAGAGTCTAAGACCTTTCTCCCGCCTGAGAAATGTGCAAAGTCCCTCGGCTCCTGGAGGCAGCGAGGCGACCCCAAACGCAGAGTTCCCGGTGCAGACGCTCTGGCCAACCCCAGCCCCCTCCCTCCTGCGCCCTGGCCTTAGCGCGGCGGGAGGGCAGAGGTTTTCCAGATTTGGTTTGTAGGGGGGAAATGTGGTTGTATCAATCCACAAATATTTACTCTTAACAGACTTGTATCTGTGGAGATTTCGAACAAAGACAGTTTAGGGGGATTACAAAAACCCTAAACCCCGTTTTTCTCTCGGACTT
>NW_027530625.1:3725302-3765897 GCF_008692635.1 Crocuta crocuta
AGCAACGGGAGGAGGGGGGCAGGGTCGGGAGGGGTTGGGGGGCGACTCCAGCCATTAAATGTAACTTTTCATTATGAAAAGGATTTTGCTGGTTTTATCTTCTAATAAGATTATGTCACGAACACAAGTACCTAGGATGGTGCTGAGTGACAGGGCTCTGTCTGTTTAATCAGAGGCTGTGCCGCTCTAACCGCGGGGCCCTTTGTCCGACGTAGTGAACGATGGAAACTTGCCGTCCTAATCCCCTTATTCATGTCAAGCAGAGAAAAGAAGCCGAGCACCTTACAACCGTGTCCCCTCCACCCCTTCCGAGGGCTGCGGGAGGAGGGGAGCTCCGGCACGTCGCCCCTGGGGTGACTTTCGTTTCAGAGGGCACTTGGGTCTCCCGAGCTGGCCAGGCGTTTGCAGTAGGGGTGGGGGAAGGGGTCGCTTTTCGGGAGCCTCAATTGTTAGCTTCTGGAAAATGGGGGCAACGGCCTATTGGGAAGAGGGAGACTTTTTGCCTCCACTGACGGAAAGCCCCGGCCGCTCTGTCCCCTCTTCCCAGGAAAGGTGGCGCTGGGGGGTCCACAGCCACGGTCCCAATGAGAGCGGGATTGACAAGAAGGGACAGGCCGAATGGAGATGCCAGGCTGGGGTCCTGCGTGGGGCAGATTTCGTTGGATCCCTGGGACTGATGTCGCGACGCTCCTACTCCTGCGAGTATCCGGGGTTGACCATTCCTGGCTGCTCTGCTCGCTCAGCCCCTTTCTTCTGAGGCCGAATTCCTTTGTTCGACCCCCGCGGAAACCCGCTTCTCTGCCGGCCGTGGCGCCTTTATTCTCGTCACCGCTGCTACCGCCACCCCGTCCCACAGTGTGCAGATCGTTCCTGCGCCCCCCACCCCCACCCCCAGCCCGGGCTGCCCAGACCCTGGGTGTGCCTGCAGGCCCCCTCGACGACGTCGCCGCCTTGCCCCAGCCGGGCTGCCTGCGCCGACAACTAAAACTCCAGTCCGCACAGCGGGCGCCAGGGCGGGCGCGGGCTTTAGCCACCGGTGTCCACCCCGGTGTCCACCTCCGTGCACAGTTGGAAGCCACGAGCATCGGAGAAACGGCCTGGGCGCAGTTCCGGGTCGCTGCACCGGCTGAAAAACACAAAAGCAAAACCAACACCCAGCAAATGAAACCTGCGTGCTCCCGGGGCTCGCCGTGCACCCCTCCAGAAGACCAGGCCAGCTACCTCCTGGCCAATTTTCTAGGATCTCAGACCGAAGGCCTCAGAGTCGATGGAGCTGGAGAGGAGACTTTGGAGGAATTTGTCTCTAATGTACCCGGCTCCTCGGTCTCCTTTTAAAGCTCTTAGTCTGTGCTCTGGGGCAGTCACGCAGGGACCCCAGCGCGCCCTGGGAGCTCTCTGAAGATGCCTGACTGCTCAGTCTCCTCCCTCCCGAGCCCAGGCTCCGGTGCGGGGAGGATCGGCTGAAAGCAGGGTGTCACCTCGTAAAAGCGACAGGCAAGGGCTGTTTTATGGGGAGGGAGAAGGGGCAGGAAGTGATGCTTCCATCTCTGGCCGTGCAGGGATGGAGAGCCACGAAGGAGAGAGTGCTGTCTGGGCGGGGGACCAAGGGGACAGGGCAGGGTCAGGGACAGTTGGGTCTGTGACCATTAAGCTCGGGGGACCAACAGACCCGGGAGCTGGGAAGCCCTCTCTGCAATCCAGTGCTCAGCCAAGAGCAGCCCTTCCTCCCAAGCTGGGGCGGGGGAGACACTTTCTCCCTCGAAACACTTGATACCAACTTTGGTTTTTTGGCAAGAAAAATAAGCCTTGTTTGGAAAGGGGGGGGTGGTCGAGTGAGCGAGGGAAGGAGCACGCAGGCAGCAGAGCAAACTTTGCGGATTAGGTTTCAGCGCCTCCGCCCCACCCCCAGCCCCTCGGCGGTGATTTGTGTGCGGGGGTCTGTGACCCTATGAGGCATCAAACGGCCCGCGGGAACTGGCCGAGTTCAGAGGGACAGTGGGCAGAGGGGCGGCCTAAGACAACGCAGATGGTTCATATCAGCCCGGCCTGGCCAAGCCCTGGGCCCGCCGGCCTGGGCTGCTAAGCAGGGAAAGCGCCTGGGGTATCCCGGGGAGAGCAGTGCCTGGGCTGTAATAGGGGGCAGTCAATGCCCAGTGGGCCCCAGCTGAAAGGCGGTGAGGGGCCGGTGACAGAGGTCCTCCACTAGGTGGTCCTGACCCCACCCAGCTTAGGAGGAGCCTGACCCTCCATGTCTACCCAGAGTAGCCTCTGGTCCAGGAGGGAGACCCTCCAGCCTCTGCCCTGCAGACAGCGGGGGCTCAGCCAGGTCATAGTACCCTTCCTCCAGGGACCCCTAGTGGCCTCCTTCTTCTCAGGGACGTGCTCTGACCTCAGCCTGCCTGCTGTGAGGGAAGTGGGAGACCCCTACCTCCCTCTTACATACATACATATGTACATACATTCATTTATTCATTCATTTATTCATTCTACCACTGTGGTAGAATGCCCTTCCCCTCTCTGCCCTCTAGAGCCCTTCTGGCTGGCCTGGCTAACTCTGAGAGACTCCTTTCTCCCCCCTAGCCCCAGGGGAAGGCTAAGGAGAAGGCTCACTCCTACCTTAACCCAGGGCCCTGCTTGGTCAGGCTAGGAGGGGCTCTTGTGTCTGAGACTNGTCCCCATCAGGCCCAGACTTCCCTGTCCTGTCTTGAAAGCCTGGCTTTCTCTGCCACCTCCAAGAGTCTTCCTCACTGACCACAGAAAGGGTGTACCAGGGCCATACCCACCACCCACACCTTGGGCTGCTTTAGCATGTCCCAGACGAAGAGCTCTTCAAGATCCTTGTAGAAAAGGGGAAACTGAGGCCCAGGTGTGACTAGTATTTGCCTCAAAGCTCACTCAGTTGCGGCAGAATGGGGACAGGAACCCCAGTCTGTCTACTGCCAAGTTAGGGGTCTGTGTAGTAACTCCACAATTCTTTCTAGAACCCTCTGCCAGACTCTGGCTTTGTCAGTGGCTTATTCTTTTCTCCCTAGTCTGAGGTCACTGGGAGGGGAAGGCCCTTCACCCCTGGCTGCTGAGGTGGGTAACAGGCATGTCTCCACGATGGAATGAGTTTGGGAGCTTTTTGGATAGCAGAATTTGGGAATTTTATCTTCTAGATTGGGACATTGAGGGACAAGAGCCAGGTGAGCACAGTGCCACATCCCTCCATCCATCCCTCTGTTCTTCTAGTGTCTGGGCTCAGCCCTTCCTCTCTAAAGTGGGTCATGGGGAGGCCAGCAGCCTGGCCAGAGCCACAGAGGGCCAGTGGGCTGCCAGGACCCCTCGGGGTTCCGTCTCCCAGGGTCCCTGCCTCAGGGGAGCAGCCGGCTGGGTCATCTGTACACAGAAGACACATCTGTACTGCACATGTTAGAGGCTGAGCAGAGGACATGTGGTTTGGGATGTGTTATCTTAATCATATTTATTAGCCAATCCTGAAATTTTTTTTTAAAAAAAGAGTTTGATATGGTCAGCATTGGGGAAAGATCCCCAAATCTACACGGCGACAGATCAGCAGAGGCCGCCGCCGACAGCCAGGTTTATTTCAGCTGGGATCAGGACATGGCTTCGGAAGTTCTTTGGGTTGTTCTGGTGTGATGGAATCTCTGTGCCGTGAAACAACACTTACTGCTTTCATTTTCCCAAGCAGAGATCTGAAGCAAAATTAATTACCCCGCCTTGACTGATAGTTGCTCTGTTGGAGTATGGTTCTAATCCTTATTAACATTCTCTAAAGTCAGGCATGAAATATGACTTTTACACCACACTCTTTGGCATATGTTTTTCTTTTCCAGGATATTTTTCAGGCTATCTCCAAGCCTCACTGCTATTCATTAGTTTTGCCGTAGGTCTCAAAGTTGCCAGCCCTGAAGCCAGTCCCGCACAGAGCACAGCCAAGGGGGTGGGGAGAAGGAGCGACATCTCTACCCACGATGCAAATCGCTTCTGATTATTGAGCTTTGAATGTTTTCCCCCATCGTGTTTTTATTAAAAACTCCAGCATATTTACGCTTGATGGTGTCTTCAATTAGATTAAAAAAAAAAAAAAAAAAAGCAGGGGTTCCCCTTTCTACAGCAGTATGTAAAGAAAATAGTTGTTATGACCACAGAATTACCGTCCAAAGCTGGTTCTAGTAAAGCTGGCCCTGCTTTGACAAGCCCAGCAGGCTGGAAGCTTTTTTCTGAGTGTTCCAGCTGCTGGGGAAACAGACCAGAGAGGAAGCCCACAGAAGCCTCCGTTCTGCAGGATACTCAGCTGCCTCCAGGAGCTAACACTTCCCAAGTTTCTGAGCTGCAGAAGGGGGCCCGACTGCAGGGGTCTTGCTGACGGGCAGACCTGACCCAGAGAGCCCACAACAGCAGCGGCAACGATAGTGGCCACAGCTGATGCTCGCTGGGTGCTCCTGGTTTGTCAGGCACCGCTCTATGCACTTCACAGTTTTTTAATTTTTTTTTTATGTTTATTTATTTTTGAGAGAGAGAGAGCGCACGAGAGGGAGAGGGGCAGAAAGAGGGAGACACAGAATCCAAAGGAGGCTCCATGCTCCGAGCTGTCAGCACAGAGCCCGACGTGGGGCTCTAACCCACCAGCTGCGAGATCATGACCCGAGCAGAAGCCAGGCGCTTAACTGACTTGAGCCACTCAGGCATCCCCAGTACTTCACAAGTTTTAAAGGCACTGTGACATGGGGTTGTGATCATTTACTTAGGTGAGACAACTGAGGCACAGAGAAGTTGAGTGACTTGCCCAAGGTCACACAGCTAGTAAGTGGAACTGGAGTTGGAGCCCAGGCCTTCTGTCAGGAGAAAACTTTCAGCGATCCTTCAGTAGGGCAGATTCTGTCCCCTTGCTGAGTTCAGTATCCTGTGTTGGCCAGACACCGGAGCTGAATGTTATCTGTTGAATGAATGCCTCATAATTAATGGCCAGTGTTTATTGCATACTGCCTGTGGGTTTGATGGGAATTATCTCATTGAATCTTCTCACTGCCCTGGAGCAGGAATTATTATGATCACTTCCCATTTTGCAGCATTGAAACTTGACTTGAGAAGTGCCCTGATTTCCCCAGGGTCATATAGTTTAAGATAGCGATGATAAGATCTACCATCTACTGGGCACATGTTATGCCTAGGCTCAGGCTCAGACCTTGGCACTCCAGATCTCAGTGAGAGTTCCTAAAAGGACCATTGTTTTCCCAGGTTTCCAGGTAGTAGAACTGGGGCTCAGAGAGGTAAAGAAAGCCACACACCCAGAGTCACACAGCTAGTGGGGAGCTGTTCCAGCTTGGAGCTATCATCTGTAGGTGTGAAGACTTGTCCTCTTGAGAATTTCTCAGCCTCAGGCCGGGGGCCGGGGTGGGTGGTGGGGAGCACCTGAACCATGCCTTCTCGGTGGCTCTCACTTGGGCTGAAGGATTCTACTGACAGCAGGTGGGCATATTTTGGCATTGAGGGGATGAGTGGGTCTGTGGCCACTTGGCATGAGGCATCCTCCCCTCCTAGCCCTGTTTTATATGTAGTTACCAAAGCACAGAGAACTTAAGTGACTTGCCCTGGGTCACACAGCTAGTGAACGCTAATGGGAACCACACTCAGGTATTCTGGCTTTGGGGTGTTGTTTCTCAGACTGAATCATCATCTTTGTCATCAGCATTGTCAGCATCATGCATGACCGACCCCCAAGTGCCTTCTGAGTGCTTTGCAAATATACAGTGACAGCAGGGAAGCTCAGAGAGGGAAGGAGATACCNCCCACTGGTCCTGCCGTCCCACATGGCAAGAGTTCAGGCCAGTCACCAAAGTGCCAGCCTCCCACAGACATGGCCTTGTGGCTTCGGGAGAAACATCTCCCTGAATGTCGGAGATCTAAATTAAAATAACAGTAATGATAGTAATGATAGTAATAACGAGAACGTGTGAAAGGAAACATCTTGCCCTGGGGCACAGGGAGTATCATGGAATCAAGCATGTGCTCCACTTGGTGAGTGCTTATGGCAGGGGGTCACGAGGGCTGTTAGGTAAGAGACTGGTGCATCTGACCAGCCAATTACCAGAAACCCAATTGGGGAACTTTGAGTTGCTTGGCCAGGTCCTGGCTAAGCTGGGCTAGGTTGGGGTAGGCCCACCCTGTCCTCAGAGGGCTCCTGGGTGAAGCAGGTGGGGGAAGGGGGCAGAGTTAAGTAGAAATCATGCCGGCTCAGTCCCCATGCCTGGAATATGTTGACCTCTTTTCTGATTTTGTGACCCAAGAACCGATTCCTTGGGAGACCAAGATTCTTAGCCAGGTAGACAGAAAAGACACCTGTGCTTTGGAACCTCAGGGTTCAGAGTTTGACCTAACTCTGCCAAACACCGGCTGTGTGACCCTGGGTTTGATGCTCTACCTCTCTGTGCCACAGTTCTCTCAAAGTCTGTCGACAACCAACACCAGCCTCAGGGCAATGATGAAATTTAAAAGAGAAAGCAGATGCAGGGTCTTCAGATTAGGTATATGGTTCTTGCTGACATTGTTGCTGATGCTCCCATAGTCCTCTGTGTTGGGCCCGAGCAGGTGTCTGGCTTTGGTTATATGTGCCAGGCAGTACTTTTGCTAGAGTTCTGCGTGTGCACCATGCCCTGGCTAGAACAGGGCATGGGACCTAGTAGGTGCTCGGTTAGTATTGGAAGAAAAGTATAGAGAAGTAGCCGAGGGGCTCAACTGGCTGGGCTAGACACCAATATTAAGCCTCTTTCTAGCTGGGCAAGCCTTAGCAAGTTCCTCAGCCTCTCTGAGCCTCTGTTCCCTCACTGGTAAAACAGAGGTACTCAAAGAACCTAGCTTCTAGGGTTGTCCTGAGGATTGAATGAAGCAGTGCGTACCAAGAGCCATACCAGTCAGTGTGAACTGTTGTTGTGAGTGGGAAGGGCGGTGGGCAGGGATCTGGTTAATAACACAGGACAGCAAGAGTCCGTGCGGGGAGGCACGGGGCAGGTGTCCGTGAGATGGGAGGTGGAAGCTGAGAGGATTTGGGGAGGGCATTCCAGGTGGGGTACAGGAAGCAGGAATATTAGGGGTTAAATTGGTGGGCTGAGTGAGTGGGCTGGGACAGCGATTCTGGCTGGAGAGGCTGCCTAGGGGCTGCTGGGATGCATGGCTGAAGAGGGGGGCAGGGGCCGGTAGCTATGCGACGGGGTTTTGGCTTTTATCCTGTGGGCAGAAGGGAGCCATCGAAGATTATTGTACAGGTGGGTGACAGGACAGGAGAGGCACTTTATGGAGCTGAAAGTGGCAGCTCATGTGTGGGACTGGGGACTGGAGGCTGGCAGGAGTGTGCTCCTGCTGCCTCCGCAGAGGTGAGGGCAGTGGAGGGGCTGGAGGGGGAGAGGCTCACGGCAGTGTTAGGAAGCAGTTCTCCCAGGGTTGGGGGGAGGGGGTGCGGCAAAGGGAGAGACCAAGAGGCCTGGGGCTTGGAGCTGAGATGACTGGCTAAGGCCTTGGGGTCCTCTGGGCTGGTCCCAGTAAGGGTGATCCACGTGGCTGGGCGGGTGACAGGCCTTGTTTCATGGGCACGTGACCTGTGCAGTCCTGTAGGACTGCACACTCAGGATGGCCCCGGGCTTGGTTTAATGCTCTGCCGTTGCCCTCTTGAAATTCTTAATATGGTCTGGACAAATACCCTGCATTTTCATCTTGTGCCGCGCCGTGCAAATCATGTAGCCATCCCCCGGTCCCTGAGTCTCTGGCTCCGGGCATGGGCTTGGAATGCAGGCCTGGGTGGCTCAAGCTAGAACCAGGCCTGCTGGGTTAAGGAGACCTCCCCGCTCTACCATTCGCCTGAGGCTTGTTCTCAAATGGCTTCTTTCTCCTGGCTCTCAGCTTGGCCTTCCAGGCCTTCCTCAGTCCGGCCCTGCCTCCTTGTCCTCTGTGCTCAGCCACCAGCTCACCTGCTGTTCCCCACATGCACAGACATTTGTCTGTGTCTGGGTCTTATTCAGGCCGTGGCAGTCGTGCAGGATATATTCGCAGGACGCCATCATCCTTTCTTCTTCTGGAAAAGCCTTCCTCTGAAGCTTGGTATAAGAGTCATCAGTTTCATGAAATCTCTCTGGCTCCACGTTCCCCCCCGCTGCACACCCTGCCCAGCCTGGGTCTGTCCTGCAGTGCTTATTAAACCTGCAGCTTCCTGGCTCTGTGGAAGGACCCAGACCCGCAGGGCGAAGCCTGTGAATCCTCATTCCTAGCTGCCCCCCTGGGGGTATATCTGTGTACGCTGAGGTCTGAGAACTTCTGCCCAGGGCGCACCCAGGACTGGCTCAGGGCCTTGTATTGGGTCGGTACTCAGCATGCATGTACTGAATGAATGCATGGGCTGTGGTTGTCTGTCTGTCTTGACGCATGCAGCCTCCCTGCAGCCTGGCACATTATCTGGCATGGAGAGGCATCGCCGGAGGGGGTGGGTACTGGATGGATGGCAAGATCACAGCACATGTAAACTGTAGCTGGGCGAGGGTTCTTCTCTCCTGAACCCCCAGGATGTAGGGATCAGGCTGTCTACAAGTGCAGGCCAGAAGGAGATGGGGAGCAAAATTAGTACCCTCTGGGAGGCAGGAAGTGGGCAAAGGTCATGGGGGTCCACTGGCACGTTTTCCCTCCAGCCCTCTCCCGCCCTCCCTCCCTCTGCCCCCAAAGGGCTGCCTGCTCCCAATGTGGTCCTCCCTGCACACAATTACAAGAGCATGATGGAAGCAAAGAGTTTTGTTTTTTATTTCTTTGTGCTGTGTAGGCACTGAGTTAAGGATACTGTGTAGGCGTGGAGCTAAGGACTGCAGTTACCTTATTAAGCCCGTACAAGTCGGCCAGGCAGACTTTGTTAGTATTCCCATTTCAGAGATGTGGAAAGTGAGGCACAGAAAGGGTAGTCAGCTGTCCAAGGTTACATAGCTTGGCTCAACCATGCCACCACCCGTCCTCTGAGATGCTTATCCTCCCATGGCCCCTGCTCATAATGCCGCAGGCAAGTTAGTGTTCAGTATGTGCTGAAGGCAGGGAGGGAGGCAAGAAGGAAGCCCAGGCCACCCATGCTGGAAGGACCCCTTCTCCAAGCAGTGTTGGGCTGACACTGAGAGGCCAAGGTGAGCAGCACTGTCACAGCCCTGTGTGCCTGGGGATGGAGAGCAGGCAGGGACCTCAGAGGAGAAGCTGCTGACCCTGGCAGAATGGACTGTGACAGGGCAGCCAGAAGGTTCCTTGGTGGAGACCAGGAATGCCTCCTTGCCCGGTGGTGATGGGATTCTGTCAAGAAGCCTAGATGGGCCAGTCTGCAAAGGTAGTGGTCCACAGTTATGTGTGGAGCCCCCTGTGTGTCAGGCCCTGTGCGGGCATTACGGAGGCCTGGGCAGCAAGGTGCATGTCAGCCTTGCTCTTGGGGAGCTCATGATAAAGGGGCAGGCGGTATGGAGGAGACCCAGCCAGATGGGCCCCGGGGTGCTGAGCTGTGTGGGGTCTAGCCAAGGAAAGACAGATGCCAGAAGCAGGCCTGGCACATAGTAGGGGCTCAGGGACCATCCCCATCATGATTTCCAGTTGCCCACCTACTGTAGCAGCCCCTTGTTCATCAGCACCCCAGAGGGCCCCACCCATCCCACCGTCATGCTGTCTGTGAGCTGCTGTCTTGGACAAGTCCCTTGACCTCTCTGATTCTCAGTTTTCCTCATCTGTAAAATGAGTACAGCTATTCCTCCTCTCCAGGTTGTTGGAAGGGTTAATGGTAGGACGATGTAAAGCATTTAGCACAAAGCTCATGGCTCAAAAACCAGAGAGAAAGCAAGGGAAAGAAATGTGTCCCATACAGCCATTGTTACTGTACCGTTCCTTAGTATTTTCATTATTGAAAAGAATTCTAACGGAATAAGCCCTAGGAAGACCAGTTGACCCCCTCCGGGCCTCCACAGCCTGACTTGCCCCCTCTCTGCCCTCTTACCCACTTCTCTGGGGCCAGCCCCCACCTCCGCCCTCCTTCACCCACTCTGCAGGGAGCAGGGAACAGAGGTGACTCAGCTGGTCCCATCTTCTGGAGCTCTAGCCTCCCAGGGGACAGAAGCAGGGAAAGGCAGGGGTAGCGAGAATAATCCTGTGGGTGGAGGGGTGTGATGAAGGGAAGAGTCTTAGGGAGGGCTTCCTGGAGGAAAGGGTAATGGAGGCTACCTGGGAAGGCAGAAAAGCTTTCACCAGGTAGAGGATGTTTGGACAGAGCTGGGGAAGGTCAGAAGGAGGTTGCAGACTAGGCCTAGAGATATGGAAGACTGTGGCCTGCTCCCTCCCCTCCCCTCCCAGCTCTGTCCCCTGCTGTGCTCCCCTCAGGTCACAAGGTCACACACCTCACTGCACCGGTGTGAAGCCCCATGACCAGCCTGAGAGGTAGATGTGATTATCACACCCATTTACACATAAGAAGACTGAGTCTCAGAAATGGGAGGCAGCTTGCCCAAGGGCATGCAGCCGCATCACAACCAGGTCTGGCTGTGGCCTGGCCCCTCCCCGGTGCCCCCACACTCTGGTCCAGGCAGTGGATTCTCGCCCACTGCCCACAGGTCCCGCGGGGAGCAGGCAGAACATTCTGGGGCTCTCACAGAGGCAAGAGGGGTAGACAGCTGGGGCCTGGGGAGACTGGGTGCGGGCACTAAGGGGAGGTGGGCATGAGAAGACTTTGAAAACCATGTGTGCCAGGAGGAGATGCTGTGGCCAGGACACTCCAGACCTAGAGGCTGACAAGCCGAGCCGCTCTAGGGATTCTCTGCATGTGACTGGTGACAACACACAGTCACACCCATGACCTTGGAGGTTCAAAGGAGTTAAGTTTGTGATTCAGAGGCTGGTGGTCCCGAACTTGCTTCTGTCACTTTCTGCCATATAACCTCGATTTCTTCACCTATGAATCGGGCGGCCTGAAAACCCCAATCAGGATTGCCAGGAAACGAAGAAATGGAAGCTGCCATTTGTTTTCCTTTCTGTTACTGTCAGACAAGATTGCGTCCGAGGACAGAGAGGCTGCTCCGGGCTTGCTCAGCTGGGAGGTGGCAGGTTTAGACTCAGGCCCGACTGCTCAGGGGCTGAACCACTTGGTGCCCTGGGCTTGCTGCCTCCTGCGGGGTAGGAGGGGGGAGCCAGAGGACTGCTCTGAACCCAGGGAGTCTGAGCCAGAGCCTGCCCTGTGGGCCGCCAGCCCTTCAGTGGTGGACAGCGGGGGCAGCCTGACGACGACTGGAGGGTGTCCTTCATGGCAGCACTTTTCTCCAGCACCCCTTTCACCCCCAGCCCTTCTCAGGCCTCCGTCTCACATAGGAGCTAGGATCACACTTGGAGTTTCCTCCCTTCTTTCTGGTGTTGCCCGTGAGACTACTGTGTCCCTGTCTCAGCTACTGAGGACACAAGTCAGCCAGGCCCTGTCCCCAAAGAGCTCACTGACCAGAGAGGCATGTCCCTGGCGGTACTTGGGAAAGGCTCTGATGGAGAAAGCATGGAGCATTGTAGACCCCAGGAACGGGGCTCCTCTCCCAGACTGAGGGGCATGGAGGAGGACTTCCTGGAGGAAGAGCTGTCCACACTAAGGGCAGAGGGATTATCTGGTAAAGAGGGGAATGGACCAGCTTTTGGGCAGAGGGGCCTGCATGTGCAAGGCCTGGAAGTGGGCTGTGGTAGGAATGCGAGGAGAGGTCAGATCACGCAGGGTCTTAAAGGTTGTGCTGGGCAGTCTGGGCTTTACTCTAGAGGCCACTGGAAGCAATGGAGGAATTCTAAGCAGGAAACTGTCAAGGTCAGTTTTGAGCATGAAATTCACTCAGTTGGGCAGATTGCAGGGGGAGCAGGGCAGGACCAGAGAGGAAGAGGCTGTGCCGGGCCATGTTGAGGTATGTGCATCTGAGTGCAGCTGTCTGTAAGTACAAGTTGCATGTGTATCTGGGGTGGGCGTCAACAGACCTGAGCTCTGTGAGGGCCCAGCCAATGCGGGGATTCGGTGAAGATGTACTGGACTCAGGTCCATGCACACCAGGCATCCACATCTGGGTCTCTGTGTGTGCACGTGGGCACGCATCTGTGTGGGTCCATCAGTGGTGGTGCTGCGTCCGTGTGTGTGTGTGTGTGTGTGTGTGTGTGTGTGTTGGCGCACGCATGCCCACATGGAAGGTACGAGATGGCAGCTCTCTGTCCACAGTTGTGCTGCTCAGGGGAAGCTCAGGGAGTCTCAGGCAAGGGGGCAGGAAGCCGGCGGTCTCAGCTGAACCAGCCCAGTCTGGTGTGGATACCACCTGGGCCTGACCCCCCCCCCATCCAAAGCCGGAGGCTGCCATCCCCTCCTCTGCCTGTCTCGTGTGCCATGCTGTCAGGGCATGGCACACGCTTTAATCGCTGTAGTACCTGCCCAGCTCGCTGCGGCTGAGCTCAGCCGATGGCAGACGGGTGGGGGGCGCAGCTCTGGAACGGGCGGCATCTGGAGAGGCAGGTTTGGCGCCTCCTTGGGGAACAGCGGCTTATCTTCGCACATTTGAATGCCAGCGCAGACGCTGGAGGGCTGGTGGTGGGGAGGGACAGTGCCCGTGTCTGTGTCTGTGTGTGTCCCTGCGTGTGCTGCTGTGTGCCTGGACGTGCTGCGCTGCGGGTATGTCCTTGTCCACACATCGTCCTCTGTGCCCAAGACAGAGTGCGCCTGCCTGTCAGCGAGCTTGTGTCTCGGTGCACACGCATGTCTGCCTGGATGTGCGTGTGTCAGCGTGGGAAGGCGTGCTCCGTGTGTGTGGGCGTGGGTGGCTCCACGGGATGGGGGGGCTGCTGTGTGTGTGGGTGTTGGCTATTGTGTGCGGATATGGGAGGGCCTGGGAGGGTGTACACACATGTCAGTGAGGGCACTCTGTGTGCGCACGTGTGCGTGTGTGCGTGTGTGTGTGTGTGTGGACACGGGTTGGGTATGACGAGTGGAGCTGCACATGACGACTCCTGGACTGTGACGTCCGTGGCCACAGCTCCAAGAACCCAGCAGGAATTTCCTCTTACCTTTCCTGCAGAGTGGTGGATGGAGGGTGGGGTGGTATGAAGAAGGATGGCTGCTCTGGGCTCCCTCTCAGGGGTAGGAGCAGGCGACGGCTCCTCCTCTCCCCTCCCTGTCCCTGCCTTCTCCTCTTCCCTCACCAGTGTGCCCAGGGGCCTGGAAGCGCATGGAGAGGGTCCAGGAGGGCCCAGTGCTGGGTCAGGGGAAAGGTTTCTGGAAGCCCAAGGGGGCCCCAGCCCAGGCGAGCCCCTGCTGGTGTCCCTGGCAGGTGGGTCAGGACAGGTGTGCTCCAGTGGGTGTGCCCAGGCTGGTGCGACCTCACAGGTGTGCCCCAACCCACAGCCCCCAACAGGTGTGACAGTTTTTCTGGGAGGAATGAGCAGAACTGGCTCGCTCAGCCCAACAGGGGTGAGGGGCTGGGCCCCCAGGGTTCCGGAGGGCTCCCTACAGACTGCACCCACCCCTAGCCCGGAGGCCAGTGCCCTCCCGCCACCGCTGCTGCCCTGCCAGGGGGGCCCTGCCACCCTGGGGAGCTGACCTTGACCCCACCTGGCCCCTTACGTCCTAGCTTGGGGGCTCACGAAGGGAGAGGAGGGAAGAGAAAAATCGCAGAGATTTGTCTTGTCTCGGGCTGACAGCGGAGCGAGTGATTGCCAGGCCCGCTTGGCAGTTTTTAATCATTTTATCTCTGTTCTCGGCTCTCCGGGGAGACAGCCAGTGCTTAGCAGTCTGCTCAGAAAGACCTCGGGGCGCGTGGCGCAGCGGCGGCTCCGAGCTCCCATTATTAGCTGTGCTCTTCGGAGCGCGCTCCGATCTCTCCCGGGGGAGCCGGTGAAAAATTAACACGGGCCGGCGGCGCGGGCGCCCGATGTAACTGTAATTACTCCATTGATATTCCTCACACAATAGTGCTGTCATCAGTCATTTACATAAACTTTCTCTCGCAAAGACGGGCGGAGGTGCCTAATCCTATTGGGTGCTTCCACTGCATGCATTATACATGGCAGCGGGGCTCCTAGGTGAGGAGGGAGGGGAGGAGGGAGGAGAGAAGGGAGGGGAAGAGGTGGGAAGGAGAATTGGAGAGGAAAGGAATGGGGGGGCAAGGAGTGGAGCTTAGGGGCGAGCAGGGGGCCAGCTGGGTGGGGCAAGGGGCCAGAGCCAGCAGCCACCCTGCATAGGGTGAGATACCCATGGGCTGGGGTTGCACTGAATGGGGGCCAGCCTGCCCCTCCATCCTTGTCTATTATCCTGGGGCAGGTGAGCCTGATGCCTGATCCTTGCGGGGGAGGGGGGGGTCCTCCAACAAAGCCTTGCCCCCTCCCCCTGCTTAGGGACCATTTGCAGGCCCCTTTCCCCACCGGGAGGGCCAGGCCCTAGCCCCAGGGGGCATCAGGGCTCTGGCTGGAGGCCTTTCAGCTGCTAAGGAGTTAAAACCTCCCTGGAAATTACCCCCGTAATGACCTAATTAAAGACTTCAGGGCCACCTACTCCAGGGTGAAAGCTAATAACACCCGACCAACAATAATAGACCAACAATAATAACCCGGTGGAGCCCCCCCGGTATTGCGGCAGCCTCGCCCCCAGCCCCATTCCCACCACCCTCGCCTGACCCCCTCCCCTGGTCCTGTCTGTCCAAGCTGGCAGTGGCTGGGGAGGGCCAGGGACTGAGCCCCCAGCTGGGCAGAGAAGGGCTCAGGATGGGACCAAGGGGAGAGGCCTGGGATAGTCAAATTTCCGTTGCTGAATATTTAATGAAGCCTGCACGGTTTATTTGGTTGGCCTGTCGATTTTTATTCCTCTGTCAATAGCTTCTCATATGTGGGGCTGTGATGATCTTTAGCAGGGCCTCTCCAGGGACGGCTGCCACTAAATGCAATTATGGATTTTATACCTCAATGTGTTTGATATTTCCACTGATCTAATTTGCAGCCTGGTAGTTTATTGTTTGGCATTTTAATGGCGTTCAAATGCTATGGGAAATTTGATTTCTTTTTATAATTCCTCCTTAACGCAGTTAATGTGGGTGGTGGGATGGCCCAGATTTTAGAACCCAATGTATAGAAAGAAGAAGAGGGGAGAAAAGAACACACCCTTGTATAAATTTAAGGAGATGTCCATTGAAGGGAGATCTCCCTCTGAGCCAGGGGGGCCCAGGTGCCTGTCTGCCCACCTCCGGGCAGGGCCGAGGAGCAAGGGCCAAGGTGCCAGGAAGCTGATCGTGGGACCCAGGGCGCTGGGCAGGGGGCAGCCCATTCCTCCTGCGGTCTTGAGCTCTGTGGCCTGTAGGCCTTGACACAGGACCTCTTCAAGTGGCTTTTAGGTCACTGGCCTGTCCTGTTTTGAGCAGCTGCAGCGTCAAGAAGGCCAGCCCTCCCACTGCCACTGGTTTTTGTGGCCTGCATCCGAGGGCAGGGGTTACATCAGTCCTGGGCCTTTGAGACTGGGGGTGACATGCGTGTCATCTGTGTGACAAGTCCTCGTGGGCCTCAGCCACATTCACCAAATGTGTCCACTCTCAAGTTGGGGATGTCCCCGCCACTCCTCTCTGTCCCTTTCTGGCCTACTTGGAAAGCCTAAGCGTGGGGGCATGACTAGGGCAGACCTTGGCTGCTCCGTATCCCAGACCTGGGTTTCTAGAGGCCGTGCTGGTGCTTTTCTAGGCCCGACTAGAGCAGAGAGGAAGCCAAAGTCCATGGGGCAAGGTGGATGTCCCCCACCTCCTTGGGGCAGCACCCCTGAGCTGAGCCACCTTCTGCCCTGAGCGTGGGTGCCCAGGCCGGACAGCCACCAGGGAGTGGCCTCCGCCCTTGGTTAGCAGGGTGGGGACACAGAGGACGCTTGAGAGCTGCTCCCAGGACCTGCCTGCTGATGGCAAGAGAATTTGGGCCCAACTACCCGCAGTTGTGGATTTTCTAAAACGTCTTCTGGGGAAAGGAGTCTGGAAAGGCTCAGGAAACTCTTCCAGGTGGCCTACCTGGAAGTGAGCAGGGAACATGGTCTGAGGCGGTAAACTGGATCCCGCCATCCTGGGTCCCAGGGCTCCACCAGGCAGTGGCGTGGGGTGCGAGAGGGAGATTCTCTTCAGGCCTTCCGGGAAGGGTCTGTCCAGACTCCCGGGTCCTACAGACGCCCGAGTTCTGGTTTGGAAGTTCAGCTCTCCTGAACACAAGGGAGCCTGGAGTCCAGGACTCTGGGGAGGCAGAAATCATTCAAACTGCCCTTTACTGGCCACTCACTAGGAGCTCAGCAGCATGCTAAACGCCTTGTACACAGTATCTTGTTTCATCGTCAGGAAGCATAGATACGTCATTATCCCCATTTCACAGACTGAGGCTCCGAGAGTGTCCCCACGCTTGCCTCAGGCCATAGCTAGTGTAGGGCCAGGCCTTGAACGCAGGTGTGGTAGCTTCAGAGGCCCTGGTCGTAAGTAACCATGGTGCCTGACGGTGTGGGCTTCCCAGGGCTGGCCTGGCTGGCCTGTCAGGGAGAGACAGTCACTCCCTAGCTGGGATACCTCTCCTCCCTCGCCCTCCCCTTCTTCAGTGTCATTGGCCCCAGTGTCTGGGCCTGGGCAAATCCACCACATAACCCACCACGCTGCTGGCTTAGCCATAGTGGCTGGCTTCTGTTTTGAAGGGAGGTTTGCGTCTGTCTCTTGGAAGGGAATGGCCATCCTTTCCATCTTCCGGGGGATTCTCACCCCCCGGAAGCCATGTTCCCCAGGCTTCGGCCGTGTCTAGTCCACTACCTGTCCCACCGCTCCTACCCACTCAGATAGGAGTAGGTGTGGTAACCGCTCACTCTCCCAGGCCGGGCCCTGGGCGAGCACTTTACACACATGCTCTCACAACTCCACGAGGTAGGGAGCTCGGCCATCCCCATTTTCCAGATGAGGAAGCTGAGACTCAGCACACACCTTCCTGCTAGGGTCATAGTGACACTCAGAGCTTCCCCTGGGCATTCCCCCCTCATGCCGCCAAATGCCATGGCAGTTTATGTTCATATGCGTGTACCCCGCCAGCCCAGAGGGCCCGACAGGGCAGGGGCCACGACTGCCCTGCTCATAGTCTGTCTCCTGCTGCAACAGGGCCTGGCACACCCAGGATCCCAGAAAGACTGTTGAACAAATGAATGAACGAATGAGTGGAGCCCCAAAGCCCATGCTCAGACCTCTCCTCCCAGCCATCTTAAAATCTTCTGGCACCTTTCAGAGAGATGCCAGGTGTCAAGATTGTTCACAGCTCTCTTCCCACACACCCCTCAGGGCCCATCCCTAGATTCCCAGTTCTCACTCCCAATTCTCACTTTCCCTGGACACTCAACTCTGGTTCTTGCCTCCATGCCCCTGTCCACACGGTCTCCTCCACAAAGAAAGAATAGCTTTCCCTGCCCCTCATCAGGCAAATTGCACTCGCCCTGTAAGACCCAGCTCTGTGGTCACCCCTAGGCGGCCTCTGCCATCGCCCTGCACGGCCGGCGCTGCCTCCCCACATGCCCCAGGCCTCATCACACTGNNNGGGGGGGGGGGGGGGGGGGTCTGTTGAATGGGTGAATGGGTAAAAGAAGGAATCAAGGAGAACACTTCTCTTGGTCATCTCAGGTAATTCCCCTGTCCCTCCTGGAAACTGGAGACAAATTGGCCTCTTGCTTACTCAGAAACTCCCACCCTGGGGTGGAAGGGACAATGGAGTGAAACCATCGGCCCAAGTGTGGACAGGCCACTGTCAGCAGGTGATGGATAGGCAGCCCCCTCCGGCGCCTCACCCTGTCCTGAGAGCTGCCTAGGTGTTAAGTGTTCCTCCCACCACCACCCCCATTCTCCCCGCCCACAATCAGCAGTGAAATCAGACCTGAGTAATCTGATGTTCCACTTAGGAAAGAAAACAGGATTCCCCAGCCCAGGAGGAGGAGGAGGAGGCCAGGGTGGGCAGAGGACAGCCCGCTAGCATCAGCACCAGCAGTCAGGGGCCTGATAAGATCTTCACAGCTTGTTATCCTGGGTCAGGCTGACTTGTGTGCACGGCTTGGGGGGAGCTTCCCAGCTAGCTGGGTCTGTTCTCTGTAACCTCCCTGTGGAGAGGTGAGGGGCTGCGTGTACATGTGCAGACAGCTGCAGGAAGGACTTTGGTCCCAAGGCCTCTGTGTGCCCCCAGGAATGCCAACTTTCAATCCTTGAGCCTTCCCCTCCATGTCCCAATAGAGCCTGGGGGAGAAGGGATGGATGTGGGTGGTACAGCGGGGCTGCGCAGACCTGCGATTAGCCTGCACCTAGCTTAGTCACTTGCCTGCTGTGCGCCCTTGGGCAAGTCACACACCCTCTCTGAACCTCAGAGAGGTTCATGCTTGCCTACTCTGTAAGGGGGAAGCATGACCCCTACTCCTGGACTGTTGACAGGGTTTAGTGACATCCCATTTGTCCCTAATACAGCCGAGCAGCTCAGCAAATTAGGTGACCGTGTTATTCACTTTCCAAACCAGGATGCTTTCAGAGTGAAAGGGAATATTGTTAATAACTATGCTGGGACCACGAGTATAAATCAGGAGTGTCCAGGGCATCCTAGGATCTACACTCACCTGTCTGCAGGTCACAGACAGGTAGGACAGGGTATGTCATGGGTGCTCCTTTATCTTTCCGCATTGCTCACTGGTGGACAAGGGCTTCTGGGGTCTTAAAAAGGCATTAACCAGGAACAACACAGTGTAACGTTTGCAGAGCACTCACACTGCATGCCAGGTACCATGTCTCCTCATGGAATTGTACAACAGCTTTTGTGCCCACCTCACAGGGGAGGACCCAGGCTCACAGGGGACAAGTGACTGGCCACGATCTCACAGCCAGGAAGGGGCAGAACTGGGGCCCGAAAGCAGGAGACGTAACTGCCGCACCGCACTGCCCACTTCCCCACCAGGGCAGCCCAGGCCTTCTGTGCCGGCCGCACAGAGGAGCAGAGGCCAGGTGGGAGCCGCCTCACCCCGCCAGGTAGCCGGGCTGCTGGCTCATGGGCATTCAGGCCCCGGGCCTTCGGTGTCCTGCGTCTGCAGGATGGAGAGTCTCCCCCAGCAGCTCAGCAGCTGTCAGTAGTAAAGAATGAGATGGGGAGAGAAATCCATAAACTGCGGTTTTGAAAAACCTGTTTGTTGGGTGAGCTATTGATTGACTGGAAGGCTCCTCCCGAGTCACCATTTAAGCTTAATGGCAGACAGGATTGGGAGGTCAGGCGCAGGAAAGGGAGAGGGAAGATGTCACACAACCCCCCCGCCCCCCCCCGGCCTTTTGGCCTCCCAGAATAACTTGCTTGGGCCTTCTGTGGCAGTCCCCTCCCCTTCCCTGGGGGCACTGCCCTTGCAGCCTCAGGAGAGTTCTTTGGGGATCAGCTGTTCCCTAAATCTGAAGCTCCCAGTCTCCACCCCTGCATGGTGAGACTGGTGTGAAATGCAGAGTGGGGCCCTTGAAGAAGCGAGCAGCCCTGCCCCCCAGCAGAACGGAGCCAGACACCTACCGTGCCACGTCCTGGCCATGGCCTGGCCATGGCCGCTCGGGCCAGTGACTGCTCCTCCCTGAGCTTTAGGCTCCTCTGTAAAATGGGACTTCGAAACCCCTTGCAGGGTTCAAGGAGACTCAGATATCCGCTTGGCTGGTCTTGACACTGAGAGAAGTTCGGGGTGTGCCTTTTTGAGTTAGGTGCTGATGGAGACGGGCCTGTTTCACTTGGGATTCTCCGGAGCAAGACAGGCCCTCTGAGCAATTATGCCGAGTTCCTCAGAGTCCTCGCCAACAGCTGACAGGCTCCGGGGGGCTCCCGGGCCTCTCCTGCCCTCCCTGCTGTCAATGTTACCCCAGAGAGGCCCTCTGCTCCCCTCCTCACCGGGTCCCAGCAGCAGCAAGCATCCTGCGTCTCTGCGTTCTTCCAGCTCCTGATTCCTGTTCATCAGGCTGGGTTGCCTGTGCCCCATGGGAGGTCCCTGGGGGGGAGCCTTCCTTAGACCAGGGAGCCCACTTCTCAAATAGACCTCCCTGCACCACATCAAGTGGGTGCTCTTCCCCAGAACTCTGCACTTGACTCTCGGCAGATCCTTCCTTGGCACCTCCTCTGGGTCAGTCAGCCCTGTGGAAGGGCACAGGGAGGATTCATACCTGGACCCCGCCCTTACTGAGCGCTCAGTCTGATAGGGGAGGCAGGTGCGGACACCAGCCAGCCATTCGAAACCCAGGGTGATCCCTACTGTGCTTGAGAGACGTCCTAGGGCCTGGCAGGGAGCAGAACCGCTTCTAACTCTGCCCACCCGGCAGGGTACATGGCCTGGCAAGCGGAGCATGGACTGAATTTCAACCTACTTACCCCTCTGAGAAGTATCTTGTTCAGTGTAACACCTATATAACCATATAGGGCCGCCTGGAAGGGGGCAAGATCCATGGAGGAGAAGACAGGTACAGGAAGGAGCCTGTAAGTCAGAGATGGTGCTCACAAGGCTGCCGGTGGAAGATGTGCCCTCTGGGGGCCCCTGAGCACACAGGGAGAGAGGGCAGGGGATGGTGTCACTGGGGAACGGCTCCAGGTGGAATTAGAAAGGAAGTGGGGCTTGTCCTCAGAACTCCCAGATTCCATGTTTAAGAGTTTTGAGGTGCTGCTAGTGCCCAAAGGGAGCCACAGAGGGGTTTTGGGGTTTTTTTTGTTTTGTTTTTTGGGGTTTTTTTAGCAAGTGAGCAATGGCACCCCAGCTGCTGCTTGGAGGGTAGGTTGGTGGGGAGAAGTTGGTGAGGGAGGAGGTTTAGGGAAACAGCCCCACTGTACGCTGGGATGGGAGAGCAGGGAAGGTAGGGCCTGCCCTGGCTTGTTCAGCCTGCTTAGTACAGTACCGGGTGCCCAATAGACGCACAATAAGTATTTCCTGAGTTGATTATTAACCCTGGGGGTGGGAAGGTTAGGATTTTGGCTCAGTTCTCCTCATTTGAGACCCAAGATCCATGGCTTCTTGACCAGGGGCAAAAACATTGGGCTAAACTCAGTTCTTCCTTTCGAGAAGAGAAAGAGACCCTCAGGTTGCTCCCCTGTGACATGGGGTAATGCCCCCAAGTAGAATATGAAGGACAAAAGGAATGTCTGAGTGCCTAGAGAAGCAGGAAGATGTGCTGACCCCTCTTATGTCATTTATCCATCCACCTCACCCTTTCCATCCACGCATCCACTTCTCTAGCCATCCGTCTGCCCCACTCATCCATCCACCCATCCGTCTCTCTACCACCTATCCATTTAACCCATCTACCCTTCATTTGTCCATCCATTTATCCACCCATCCATCTGTTCAACCGTCCACCCGACCATCTACCCACCCACCCATCCACCCATCCGTCCATCTGTCCAACCATCCACCCGTCCGTCCATCCATCCATCCATCCATCCATCCATCCATCCATCCATCCATCCATCCAGTAGTCACCAGGGTCTACTCCATACCGGACCCCATGTCAGACAAATGAAGACATAACAGTGGAACATACAAACATAGCCTGACCTCATGGGCTCACAGCACAGGAGACAGACAAGTAGTGAGATATCCAGGTGCAGCACACTTCACTCCAGTGACATGAGGGCCATCTGTACATCTGTAAGACAAGCCCCTGGGTTCCATTTCTGGGGGGTGAGCAGAATCTAGCTCTTAGAGACAGTGTTCGCAGAACCAGACCCTTGGTCCAGTCCACATGTCTTTCTCGAGCTTCTCCCCATGCCAGAACCTGTTCTAGGGTTGAGCCACTGCAGGCAATGTCCTTGCCCTGGGCCGGGGGTGGGGGTGGGGGCCCATGGGGCCACTCTCACTGTGTGCTGGCTTTCGAGTTGCTGAGGTGAACTGAGCAAAGTCATGGCCTAAAAGGAGGGGAGGCGGGAGATACAGTCAGAACTTGATATGTGTCCTAAATGCTCTAGAGTCAAGGTTCAGGAGTTTGCTAAAAGGAAGGACTAATACATTTTGCTTTGGTAAATCAGGGAAGGTCTTCTTTTGGTAAGAGGCAAATAAACTCACTCTTTTAAATAAATATCCTTTTCTTATTGTTACCAAAGCAATGCATGCTAGGGAAAATTCAGATAATATAGAATATAAAACATGTAAACAGCAATGGAAGGGACCGCCTGGGTGGCTCAGTTGGGTAAGCAACCGACTTCAGCTCAGGTCATGATCTTGCTGCTTATGGGTTTGAGCCCCGTGTTGGGCTCTGTGCTGACAGCTCAGAGTGCAGAGCCTACTTCAGATTCTGCATCTCCCTCTTTCTCTCTGCTCCTCTCCTGCTCATGCTCGCTCTCTGTCTCAAAAATAAAAAAACATTAAAAAAAAATTTTTTTTGATGGGAAACATTTCCTCCCCCTCCCCCAACCAGGACCAGTCTCCGGAGAGCGACTCCCGAAGAAGGTGGGATAAATTCCTGCAGACATTGTTCTACACATTTACTTTCACGTGCATAACTTTTGTACGGAGCGGGATGGTGCTGCACAGGCCATTGGCGACTTGTAGTTCCTGGGCAGTGCCCTTCATGTCAGCGCATCAGCTGGCTCGGTCCCCAGGCAATGGACGGGGTGAGGGGGGGAGCGCAGGGGGGCGGCTTGACCTTATTTTGAGTATCACACCTACTTCCACAGTGAACAACCTTGCACAATGGCTTTGCACACGTGTGCAAGAACTGGGTTAGGATGTGGATTGGGAACCCACTGGATGGACCCAAGGGGAAAGGCGCTGGCAGAAGACAACAGTGGCGCAGCCTCTGCCTGATCCGGGAATGGTTGGTGGCTCCGGGCGACCCTTGGAGGAAGGCACTTGGGGAGGCTCAGAGCTCGTGGGGGGAGGGGAAAAGGCAGCTCTCCAGCATGTGGCCCTGACTCTATGCAGTATGCATTTATATTTTTTCATCACGTTGTGAAATTCATAACACTCAGTAATGACTTCCTCACTGTAGTGGGGGAAGAGAAGGAAAGAAAAAAAAAAGGTCCTTGAAGAAAAATGAACCGTGGCGGGCGTGGACTCCATTTGTAACACTATGGAAATTGATTGTTGAGTCGGAGGAATATTTTGTAGTTTGCTTAGCTGTGCTCGGCACTAATAGCGGGGAACATTAGTGAACCCAGGGAATGAGTTATGGGCACATTAAGGAGGCCTCGAGGCAGGTTCCCAGCCCCTCGGGTCTGCCTGCCATGGGCACCAGCCCCTTCCTGCCCTGGGAGAACCCGGCTGGGCTGGAGCCCTGCAGCTGGAGGAAAACACAGGTGCCATCCTGACAGAGTGGTGGGGCAGGACTTGGATTCGGATCTCAGTTCCTCCCACTTGCTGTGCTGTGTTACCTTGGGCTGGTGACTTGGCCTCTCTCAGTCTTAGCGTTCTCATCTGTAAAATGGTGCTAACCATCCGTCCCTTAGGGCATATGGAAATACCAGGAGAAAGAATGAATATAAAGCAAGGAGCACGGAGGTCGGCACAGTGGTGGCTCGGTAAGCCAGAGGGATAGGTGAGCACACCGACGCCTGGGTGGATGAATGGTGGCTGGAATCAGGCAGCTTGATGCTGGTTACCAGTTGGAGGCATTAGGAATGCATAACAGGCTGCCCAGGACAAGAAGGGTCACCAGGACTGAGGAGGCCACCACTGTAGGGACCCCAACTGGGTGGAGGGAGTCGATGATTCCAGCCCTGTGTGCACATGAGCAATTTCCAGACTCGGGTCTCCCCCTGGATGGGGCATCAGCTGTTGTACGTCTTGACTGGGCGCCTGTGCGGGCTCTGCTGACCTGAAGTCCTGGTCCTCACCCATCCAGATCCCCGCTTCTTATTTGGCAAGAGGCACCCATCATCCTCCTGGGTGTTTCGGTCAGATTCCTTGATGCCTCTCTCTCCCTCACCTCCTACATTATGCCTGTTTGACCCCTTGACTGACACTCAAATCTTTTGTCCCCTTCTGTACCTTCAGCCATCCCCCAACCTAGGGCTCCCCATCCTTCCCCTGAACGGCTGCAAGGGCATCTTCTTAGCCTCCCTGCCTGTCACCTGCCACTCCACCCTAAAGTCAGAGTACACTTCCCAAAATGTCAATCTGACCTCGTCCCTTTCTTGCTTAAAAGCCTTCCATGCTCAGGGTGCCTGAGTGACTTAGTCAAGCATCCTACTCTTGATTTCGGTTCAGGTCATGATCTCACAGTTTCATGAGTTTGAGCCTCACATCTGGCTGTGTGCTGACCCTGCAGAGCCTGCTTGGGATTCTCTCTCTGCCCCTCCCCTACTCATACTCTCTGTCTCTCTCAAAATAAATAAATAAACTTAAAAAAAAAAAAAAGCCTTCCATGCACTTCCATGCACCCTTCCAGGAATCCCAGACCTTCTAGGAGCTTCCCAGAGGCAGCTCCCTCACTGAATTCCCTGCATGTTCGCTCCCGCACCAGAGTTCTCAGACCCAAGCAGCCATTGGAGTCCCCAGAGGGTTTATTAAACTACAGATTACTACTTCCACTTGCCCAGAGTAAACCTGGGGTAGGGCCCGAGAATTTGCATTTCTAGGAAGACACCTCGTTGATGTTGAAGCCACTACTCTGGGGAACCTCACTTTGAGAACCAGTATTCTAAGCACACGAAATGTTTTACTATTCTCAAACCTCAGTTTTATCCCTGCATCCAAAGCTTAGCACCTGCTGTACCTGCTGATAAGAACGCTGTTCCTTTCTTAACCCGGTGAACTCCTGTTCATGGTCTCCCCGCGCCCCCAGGCAGAGGCTCACCAGGCTCCCCTCTGTTACAGTTCCCTTTGTCCTTGTTGGTCCTGCACAGGTGAGAACTCTTGTCTGACCATCTCCGAGGGTCCATGCCCAGCCACGGAAGGCTGTGCAGCCAAGCCTCAGATGGAGGGCTTTCTGCCCTGCCGGAGCATTGGGCAGCCTGTCCTGGCGCGTCAAGCACGGGGTCTGGCTGCCAGGGGCATGGGCCATTTGTAGGGATGCAGACTCCATCAGCCCTCCCGGAGGCCAGAGGGAGCAGAGGGAAGACAAGAGCAGAGCAGCTCTGACCGGTCAGCTGAAAGACAGGCGGGGCTCCGAGGGGGGCAGCCGGGTGTTTTGTTTTAATCACGAGTGAGATGCTGACGTGGGCCTCCCCGGGGATGACGAGGGGGAGACCGGCCCCACGGGCGGTGGAGGCGTTTCTGCAAACAGTGAGGAAAGCCCAAGTCAGCAGCGGGGGAGGGGGCCGGCGGTCCTGGAAGGAGAACATTCCTTACGCCCGCATGGCGGTGGGGACAGCCCTGTGACTGCCCCGCAGCCTCCTCTCTGGCTGCCCGCTCCCGGGCCGGCCCCGCACGCCCTGCGCTGCCCTTCCTCGCAGCCTGGGCCTCGCAGGAGCCCCGTTAGGAGCCGCCACGCAGCTGGAAGTTGTTGGCCGCAGCAAAACTTCGAGCGCATCCTTTCCGTGGGTGCCCTGGGCGGCCCTCGGCGGGCCGGGGAAACTGCTCGCCATACCTATTTTAAACACCAGTGTAATGGTTTATGGCCCATAGAGGGATAATTACGGAGTGCAGAACCCGGCTTTTATGGCCCCTCCTCCCCGGGGCGCACTTAGAGAACAGTATGTGTCATGTAGCCAATTTAGATAATGATTCTGATAAAGATAAACGGAATTGTTTATTATAAGTAATTGGGTCTGCTAAGGCCCAGATGAGGCAGTGATGGGGAAGGATGCGGTTGGATGTGGGGATGAGGGGACAGGGGTCTGGATGGGGCTCCAGGGTGGAGACGGGCCTGCTTGTCTCTCACTCGGCATGGTCGTCTCTCTTCCCTCTCCCCCGTCTCCCTCTCTGCTCTGGGGCTGAATGGATCCTCCTCCATCTGCATCCTGGGCAGAGGCTGCTCCTGGGCATAAATAAATCATGGGGTTTTCTGTCGAGTCAGCTGAGCGGGGGTGGGGGGGGAGGCACCTGGAAGGAGGGCTGGGAGGAGCTGGAGGGGGTTCCGACCCTCATGAGGCTCCGGGGCAGCCTGGCCTGTCCGCTACAGACCCCATGCAGGTCCCTAGACCCCTGAGGGCTGCTGTCCTCCTGGCAGAGGCAGCTGGCAGGTGCAGGGGGGCAGGGTGCGGGGATCAGGGGCAGCCTAGAGCTGAGATGAGGAGCTCTCTCTAGGGAGGAGCCGGTGGCCTCCTGTTGGGGGTCTTTGTGAAGGATAAACAAAATGAAGGCCCTCCAAGCCCACCCCCGCCCACAACACACACACCTGAGACCTCTAATTACTCCTCGGCCCCAGGCAGGGCCGTGGGAACGCTGCCCCTTTAACCTACCCGCCTGACCCCTCTCCCCCGGGTCCCAGGGCCCTCTCCTGGGGCCTCCTGGGTCTCAGCGCCTGGCTCTTCGGTGGGGTGGGGGCGGGGGGAGGAGGAAAGGAATCCTGAAGACCTGGATTCTGAAATGTAGAGGGATCAGAGATTAGAGCCTCTGAAAATAGGACCCAGGTCTTCAGGGTCTCAGAAGCCAAGCCCTGAGCTGGGGGGTTAACAAGCAGGGATGTGCACTCACGGATCCTGTAAACCAATGCCCTTCACGGGGATGGAGACCTACAAGCCACAGTCTGAGATGGGGGTTCCAACATACTGGTTTGAATGGGAGCGCCACAACCGAGGTTTGCGCTTACGTGATCCCACAAAATCGGGAGTCCTGTAAATCGGGGTTGAGGTGGGGGACCCTACGTGCCAGGGCTATTGAGACAAAAAACAACCACAAGCTAGGGTTCCTGAGGTGTGTGTGTGGGGGGGGAGTTCCCTTAGGTGGATACCCCGTGAGGCTCCGTGATCTTTGAGGCAAGGTCCCCACAACAGAGGCCCCCCAGTGGCCCATCAGACCCAGGTGTAGGGGCCCCAGCTTGGCTGCCTGCGGCTGCAGCTCCCCTGGGTTGAAACTCAAACCGGAGGAGCAGCCTGTCACTGTGCCTGTGATCCACAGCATGATTGAAAGGGGGCGCGGCAGGTTGGGGCGGGGCGCAGGCCCCCAGGCAGCCCCTCTGCGTGGAGCAGCAGCACAGCAGGAGTCTGAGGAGGAGAAAAAGCGGGGATTTTCTCTTTCTTCCTGGCCTGCTTATCTGATCACAGCAGAGGGAAGGGCTCCTGTTCAAAGGCAGTGTCCTTATCAGCTGGGATTTGTTTGGGGCATGATAGCTGCACCTGGCGGGGAAGCCTTCCTGCAGGTGGGGGGTGGGGAGGCAGCCCGGGCAGCTCTGGGACTCCAGGTCTGTTAGCCTGCACACATCTGTACGCACATCCGTGGTCTGTGTGTCATGTGCCTCCGTCCACGTGTGCATGACACTGTGCCAGTCCATGCGCATCTCTTACACGCGCATGACCCTGTGCTTCCTGGGGGGCACAGAGCAGGGGACGACAGGAAGGGGCTCAGACCTGGCCTGGTGATGCTGTTCCCGGAATCCAGCACTTCCCTGTGGGAACAAGGGGATGGGATGTTGAGTGGTGTCACAGGTCACTCGTGGGTACAGCAGGGATGGGGGAGGAGGGAGGGACACAATGCTGAGGTGTGGCCCTGGTGATGTTAATAGAGAAGAAAGAACCTTTGGGAGAGGCCATATCAGGTGAGCAGGGCTGGTCCATCCCAGGGCCAGGCAAGCTGAAGAGGGACGCCAGCTAGAGGGCCAGGGTGCCCAAAGTCAGGGACAGCGCCCTGGGGTCTGGCTCTTTTTGTTCTAGCTTAAGACCCTTACCCTGCTCCAAACCCATGCCCCTCTGGGATTTTTTTTTTCAAGTACATGGTTTTTAATTAGGAGTTGACTTAGCTTGAGACCCTTCCCCACCCCAAACCCATGGCCCTCTGAGCTCATTTTTCAAGTACATGTTTTTTAATTAAACTCTTTTTTATTTGAGAGAGAGAGAGAGCACGCGCATGCACACGTGCAAACGGGGAGAGGAGCAGAGAGAGAATCTCAAGTGGGCTTTTTGCTCAGTGTGGAGCCCGACTCAGAGCTCGAGCCCATGACCCTGGGATTGTGACCTGAGCCAAAATCAAGAATTGGACACTCAACCAACTGCACCATGCAGGCGCCCCTAACGTTTTTATTTGGAGATAATTGTAGGCTCATGTGTAATTGTACGGAAAAGTGCAAAAAGATCCCCTGTGCCACTTACCCAGTTTCTCCCAACGGAAATGTCTTGAATGGACGTCAGCATGAGATCACAGCTACGACATTGACATCAGTCCAGTGCGCCCATCTTATTCAGATTGCTTCCACTTTACACTTATGCATTCATGTTTGTGCGCAAGCCTGGAGGTCTGTGATTTTTATCTCACAAAGGCTCCTGTATCCACCACCACAGATGTGATACAAAACCGTTAGTTCTCTCACAAAGATTCCTCCACACGCCTCTCCCCCTCACTCCCCATCCCTAAGCCCCTGGGCTTATTGTTTTGTTTCATTTTAGTGAATGGCACTTCTACCTACCAGGCTCCCAAGCTCCCACCTCTGTTCCCCGCCCCCATGAGTCTGGTCCTCAGTGCCTGGCCGTTCACCTACCGAACCATTTCTGGAACTCCCTCCTCTCCACCCTCCCATCACTGCCCTGGCTCATGTGTCCATTTTACCTGGGCTCTCGCCTCCCAGGCTTGGCCCTGCCAACCCCCACCCCCCACTCTGCTGGAACCTTCTCAAATGCAGCATTAGCCACACCGCAGACCCCAGATGTCTCCCAGCTCCAGCGTCAGGACAGGGACGTGCTGCAAGCCCTGCCCTGCCCACCTCCTTGGGCCTCCACCTGCTTTCCCTCTATGCTCCAGCCATTCTGGGCTGCGTCCTCGCTGCTGGCGCGCAGCACTCACCCCTGCTTCTTTCTCTTGGGTAACTCCTGCCCCTCCTGCTGGTCTCAGCTGGACTGCAATATCCAGGGAGCCTTCCCCAACACTGTCTGCATTTGCTGCCCCTTGGCTGGGCTCCCACAGCCTGCTGTGCATCCCCCGTCCCAGCCCCGATCCCATGTATTGTCATGGTCTGTTTACTCGCTAGTCTTCCCCAGAGACGGCAAATAACTCGAAGGCAGGGACTGTGTCTGGTTCAGTGCTGTGAGGCTTGTGTCTACATGGCAGGGAACAGGCGCCCAAATCCAGTTTGCATGAATGATGAACACATGGGTGGGCGGGCACTAGGTACGCAGGATGGCCCGGTGTGCCGACTTGGGGTGGGACCAGCCAGCCAGGGGCTGGGGCCAGTGGAGGAACAGATTTCCTTCGTTCTTGCCAAGCTGCAGCCACAAGTCCCAGAATAGAGCCTTCGCCCTGTGACCTCTGCCTTCTCCCCTGTGACCGGAGTGCCGAGGCCTGAGCAGCTGACTCTAGAGAAGGAAATAAAGGAACAGCTACTGAGTGCCTTCTGAATACCAGGCCCAGAGCTTGCCACAGGGAACAGGATGGGCCAGTGGGAAGAGTAGGGACAATTGTGACACAGTGCTGTTTTTGCCAGGTGTGTGACCTTGGACAAGTCCCTTTACCCTGTGGAATGGGGACTGGTGACAAGTGTTTCCCTAAGAGGAGACAAGAAAGCAGGAGGTGTGAGAGTCAGAAAGCCGTGCTTTTGTTGTGGGATAATTCACTTCGGCGAAGGCCCTCAAAGGTGCCCTGGCTGGGGACTGAAGCCAGGAGGGCCTGCTGGCTCTGCCTTTCAGCTCTCGTGTGGCAGTGCCCTTTGATGAGAACATCTAAGTGCCCTCCCTGTGCAACAGACTGGGGACAAGCCAGATGGGTGAGGGGGAGAAAGTCGGCCAGAGCGCAAGGAATTGGGGGCCCTGCCCAGCACAGAGCTGTTCTGTCCCAAGAGGGAAGATGGGGAAGCAGATGGGGGGGGTCCAGGATGACCAGCACCCCCGGGGGGAATCCTGGCTCTGCCTCCTGCCTGCCAAGAAGCTCCCCACAGCATAATCATAAGCAGCTGCTGCCAGAGGTCTTTGCTGTTTTGTTTACCGGCGTATCGTGGGCAGACCAGGGTTTGGTACACAGTTGCTGCCCAAGAAATATTTGTTGAATGACAGAATCAACCTTGGACAGATCCTTTCACTACTTAAGCCTCAGTTGGAAATGGGAATATAATGCTGTGTTGTCTCAGCTACAGTTCACGTAATAACATCGTGTAAAATCCACTACCTCAAAGTGTACAGTCGGGTGGTTCTTCGTGTATTCCCAAAGTGCAGTGCCACTGTTTTGGTCATTGAAAGTGACAGCACGGGGCAGGCGATCCACAAAGGGGCTGGCGCTCGCTGCTCGGGGGACGGGCTGTGTTCTCTGTGTGTGGTGTGCACCTGCCACTTCCCGAAAGGGCGTGAGGCAGCTCCCAAGATTCTTCAAATAAAAACAGTGGGTCAGATTCATGGAGAGCACAGGGGAAGTAAGTCAAGTACCCAAGCTGACATCTTGCCAGGATGGGGATTAAAGTGAGCTCTGAGCATCCTAGCAGCCAAGACAGAAGAGGAAATAGGACAGAGTAGAGAATTCCCGTTGTCTGACCTCAGGCTCCCAAATGCCTGAGCAGCAGCAGAGATTTTTTTCCCCCTCCTATTACCAGATTCATTTTTTGCAATCGCTTCTCAGCCTTTTGGCTAAGATGAAGTGCAGACTCATTTTTTGCAGGTGTCTTATATGAGGAATAAGACATGGACAGGTGTCAAATCCCAAACCCTTGCATGGTGCCTGCCCATCCAAGGCTCTCATTAAACCATTCCACGAAGTAAAATAGTTTATCATCAACAGAGGCTGCATCCATAACTCCTGGTTTCAAAAAGACAAGGATGGGGCACCTGGGTGGCTCAGTCGGTTAAGCGTCCGACTTCGGCTCAGGTCATGATCTCATAGTTCGTGGGTTCAAGCCCCACGCTGGGCTCCGTGCTGACAGCTCGGAGCCCAGAGCCTGCTTCGGATTCTGTGTCTCCCTCTTTCTCCGCCCCTCCCCTACTCGCGCTCTGTCTCTCTCGCTTAAAAATAAACATTAATAAAATTTTTTTTTTAAAGACAAGGATGAAGGCCTCAGAAGCTTCTCATAGAAGGCATTTCTAGGGTAATATGCCAAGGAAGGAAGGATGTGATGCTCCAGCAAACTCAAGGGATACGGGAGCAGGTGGAACTTAGGAGCCCAACGGGAGGGGGGTGACACACTGCTGTCCATCCCTCAGGTCTCTGTGCCTTCAGCCGGTTAGAGCTGAGCTGTGCAAGAGTCTACACCACAGTGAGATGGCCATGTTGCTCAGTCCAGGCGCTAGTGACCTGGCCCCGATCATCCTTTCCTTCTGGGGGGCTGGCCTATGAGTTGAGAGCATCTCAGCCTCTACCTACAAATGCCACTGGCACCACACCCACAGTCGTGACACTAAAAATGCCTTCAGATACTGTAGAAGCTCCATGGGCAGGGTGGGGGGTGGCAGGACTGCAGAATGGGCAGAATCGTCCCTGGATGGGACCCACTGAGCTGGGGGACCACCAGGTCTTCTGACATTACACTTAATGTAGCCATAGTTGGAGATGTTGAACACCAGTACCCCCAGATGGTCCTCCATCCTGGAGCCAGCATTTGCCTATCACCTGGTGGAAGGAGGAATCACACTCTTCTGAGTTGGCACTGGCACCTCCCAGCCCCTCACCTGGCCCCTTTGCTACCTTTTAAGCAACACGTTTGCATTTTTTCAGTATTTTATTACACTCTATTCTGAACTCTTAAAAAAGTAAAGCAAGTGGGAAATCGACAAGAGAAAAGCACTGGAATGAAAGAGCCTTCTCACAGAGGCAGGCATCGCCAGCTTGACAGAGCGGACATGTGACTGCCTCTAGGTCGGAAAATAAGGAACTTGCAGAGCATGAACACGGTAGTGCACAGACAGCAGCAGAGAGCATTTTTAAAGACGGGGAAGGCGTTTTCTATGACCCACAAAATACACAAGACAGGCAAAGTGCACTTGGGAGCCTGATCATACTTTTGGTTCTCTGCAAACAGAACTCTGCTTATAACGTGTAAGTTGCTACCCAAAAGTGACTTATTTCCAAGCTGGCTCTATGCCTAGAAGCAGGGCTGCCCATCTGCATGGGGAGTGGGGGAGAAGGAGAGACCCATGGGCTTTGGATCCCAGAGGCCTCATGAGGGAGGATGGCAGGGCATCCTCACTGCAGAGACCTTGCCACTTCCACAGGGACATGGACACCCTAGTCTTGCAGCTCCTGGGCCAGAGTTTTAAAAGGGGGACAATCTTGATGCTTTTGTCCATTCAATCAGGCAGGCATTCAGGAAGCAAATAGTGAAGATGTCCTCTGTGCCAGCCACCATATTGGGCATGGAACATACAAAGGTAAATAAGGGAACCCCAGGGAGCTCCCCGTTTGGTGAGGGCACCTAAGACTGTTCATGTACTGTTGTTCAAGTAGTTCACTGCACAAGGGCACCCAGCCAAGGAAGTGAATAGGAGACTGAAATCCATCTTGTACTTTGTTCACTTGGTACAGAGCTATGTCTGGCCAGGAGAAGGGGTGCTGCCTTCATTTAGCATCAAGGGCTAGCATGGCTAGCAGTCTGGTGAAGGGGTGAACAAGGAGCCTTGGGGCTTTGCTTGGGAGAAGTAGCAGTAGTATGGGAGAAATCTTCTCAAAAGAGGGGCTAAGGAACATGATAGCCATATTGGAGACTCCTGGATGCAAAGGACAGGGAGGGAACTCTCAAGCAGGCATGAATAAGGACACCGCATTTGGGGAGAGTGGTGGCTGGGTGAAGGATAAGAGACGAGGCCAGTGGGGCAGGAGGGGTTGAACCTACAAAGGGTGCCAAATGCCTTGGAGTTTGGGGGAAGAGAGTCAGGAAGGGCCCACAGCCAGAGAGGACCTGTCAGCTCTAGATCTCTTTGGCCAGAGCACGGGGAGTGGGCTGGAAGCAAGCCAGTCTTTCAGTGTGGGCTGCCCCCTCCTCCAGGCAGCCAGGCCTCCAGGGGTCTGGGGGCACCCCTCCTGCTGACCCTCTGCACTCCCCGCCGCCTGCCAGCCCCTCCCTCTGGTCCACATTCCCACCTCCTGATTAGATTTGGGAAGGTCTAATTAGATATAATTCATTATCCTCAAAAATGAGATCAGAAATCAGGAGCTCTGCTCAGAAGAAGGTGGCCTCGCCCCTCATCCATCATGCCTCTAAGTAACCAATTTAAAGTCAGGCGGACGCACACGGCAGCATTATTACCTTGTCATAAATAGTTAGGAGAAGGCCCCCGAACGAGGCAGCTTTATAAATGGTTTTTATCACATTAGTTTGCAGTTATTTGTCATCCACTTTGCTTGAGATAAATGCAGAACAAATAATCAAATTATCAAGCCAAAACCCTGGAAAGTCATTTGCATTAATTGTAGCAGGAGAGACCAGGCGTCCCAAACCTGAGAGCCCCTGGCCCATCTCAGGTCTAGTTTGGTGGGTGAGGAGGACTTCCTGGTGGAGGCAGGAAGTCTGTGCTGGGGGCCAGAGGCATTCAGAAGCCTCACCATGGGATGGGCCAGGCCGGACCTGGGGCTAGGGTGCAGGATGGGGAAGACCTTTCCAGGGGCTAAGAGGCTGTGCTTTTCCGGGGCTGGGGCTGGCATGTTTGGGGGTGGGTCTGCTAGGGCCTCGTATACACACAGACAGATTCACATAAAGGCAGACAGACGCACCGAGACCCTGCAAACACATGCAGACTCACACACGCACGCACACACACACGCACACTACTTCCTCTGTTGCTGGGAGCTGGTGCCTTTTGTCTGGCTCCAGAAGGGCCCTGTCACAGGCCTGAATGGACCCCCTGCCCCACAGAGCATGACAGCTTCAGGCAGCTCATGCCCCAGGCTTGTCTGGTTCCTGTCCTGGCCACCAGTGCTGGGCAGGTGGTGAGGAGGGTCCTGGGCCTGGGCGGAACATGTCCAGGGGCGCCCACTGACCCCCCTCCCAGCTGGGCCCGGAAGCCTCCCTCCAGCAACAGCCCTTCAGTAGAGAATGACAATTTCACGCCACCCCCAGGAGGCCCTCCTGTGTCCCAGCTGGGCCAGGGATGGGCCAGCCCTGCAGGCACTTACCCCTCCCCGCCCCCCTTACCCTAGCAGGGCTGGCCCGGGCTCATCCAGCCTCCTCCGCATTCAGGTCAGGGCAGGGACTCTGCTCCTTCTTCTGGCTGTGGACACTGGCCTGGTTTCAGAGGTTGTCCTGTATGCCTGTGCTGACCACCGAGGTGGTCCCGCTGTGGCCAGGGGCTATTTATATTGGCTGCAAAGGTTGTCCTCTGTGGGGTGGTCTACACTAGCTTCAGAGGCTATCCTTTGTGTGTGCACACTAACCTTAGAGGTTGTCCCGGTGTGGCCAAGGTGAAATAAGCTTTCTGTGGTCAGTGTAGATGTTCTTGGAGTTGCCCGAGAAGCCATTTCTGAGGCCAGCAGCAATGACATTGGAGACAGGTGGCCTGGGTCACACCCCAACCTGACCACCGAGACTTTGGGCAAGTTAGGCAACCTCTCTGTACCTCAGTTTTCTCATCTGTAAGCCACGGGTGGTGACAATAGCCACCTCCACATGGCACTGGGAGAGGCCACTGACGTGGTACGGGTAAAGTGCTGGTGTCAAAGCCGGGAACACACTAAGCGCCATAGCAGTGCTTGAATACAGTAGGTCAGCTTTCTTGCGGGGCTGCAGCGAGACTTCGGGTGGTGTTCGCTTAACCGTATCTGTCCCTTCCTTCACCTCACACCGGTGTTCCCCGAGCAGCCCCACGCCGTGGCTGCTATGGTTCTTTGCATGAACTGAGGACACAAATGGCGAGATGGACAGTGTCAGGGCCGTTGGTAGGGCCTTTGTCACAATGAGGGACACGCACAGGCAGCTCCTGGAGGGTCAGAGCCCGAGCGCTTAACCCACGGAAGGTGTCCGCACAAAAGCAAGATCTAAGATCTGGGATGGGAAAGGGTGGCCTGGGGAGAACTTGCCCACACAGACCCTCTGAGGCCACTATAGACACCCTGACACAGTGGGGGACACCCCACACAGGGCCACCCCTGAGCCGGTGTGGGCACCCCATGCAAGGTGACCTGAGGCCACTGTGAACGCCCCATCGCAGGGTGGCCTCAGCGCAATGTAGACAGCCCATGCAGAGTGACCTCTGTGGCCGGTGTGCCCACTCCAATACAGCAGTGCCTTCAAGGCCCCACTGGGCCCTCAGCAGGGGCTACAGTCGGGCAGGCCTCTGGCAGGGCCCGATAGGGATGGGGCAGGCAGACTCGTCCCAGGCAGCACGGGGTGGCGGGCGGAGGGCTGGCGCACAGGGGGCTCTGAAGCTGAGCCTAAGCGCATGGTTGCTGTCTGTTTACTGGGCAGCGGGGCAGGTTTAATGGGCCAGCCTGAGGCCATGGAGAGGCTCAGAGGAGCCGCAGACGAGGGAGGCCCCTCCCGACCTCTCCCCACTGCCGCAGCTCAGCTGGGTGAGCCCGGAGCCTGGGGCTCTGTGGGGCCCAGTGGGGTCCCCCGCCTGCTCCTCCCCGCCCACCAGCCTGCGGTGGGGCCGTGGCCCGGCAGCAGGCAGGCACCTGGAAATGCCAGGCCCTGGTGGGAGGGCTGGGCCTGCCCCTCACTGTCCTCGGAGCCCCCCGGGGTCCCTGCAAGGTGCGGCCGCCACAGCAGGGAGGGAGGACACCTGGCCAGANCTTCCAGGGAAATTACCTAATGAATCAACAATGCGGGGATTGTGGAGGCGGAATGGCTCCGGAGTGGGCCTTTCTCCCAGCGCCGGGCCCACCGGGCAGAGGGCACCTGCGGAGCGGCACGGCCCCCTACCCCCCCTCCTCCCACAGGCTCACACCCCAGCACCCTGAGGGTTAAAGAAACCTGGAGTCAGACAGACCTGGCTGCCACTGCCAGCCCCTGCTTGGCCCCCCGCCAGTGGCGTGGCCTTACGAAAGTCACTTTCCCTCCCTCGGCTTGTGTCTTTCTCATCTGAACAAATGGGATGATGGTGGTGCCATCACAAGTTCGGAGCTTGTGCGGACGGAGAGGTGGCCCACAGGCTTAGCACGGGCCTGGCACAAATGGCTGCTCAGCACGTGGAAGCCTGGGAATTCCCTTTCAGCCTCAGTTGCCCTCGCTGTAAAATGGGGCCAGGAGCCTCCTTACTTGAGGGTGGTGGTGGAGACTGAAAGGTCACAGCCTGCGAGTGGCGTCCGGCCTGGCTCCTGTCCCTGGAGACCTCTTGGCTCCCAGCCTGGGAGCGCAGCCCAGGGAATTCTGCAGAACCAGTTCCCTGGTCTAGCCGCGTGCGGCTCCCACGCCCTGCCCTCGAGGGGAAGGATGCCTGCTCCCAGGGTGGGCACAGGGGCCTGGGGAGGTATGGCGGAAGTGTGTGGGGCCGGGGCTGGGCTGGGAACCGGTGGGCGGCCTGTTGAAGCAGGCCCCGAGCTGGGCACAGAGGGCCCATTGTTGCCGGGCCCAGCCAGGCCGGGCCCTTGAGAGCGGCCACCACTGCCGAGTTTCGAGCAGTGTCTAGACAGGGCAGCCCCGGGCCCTGGCCTGGCCTTCCTCTGGGTGGGGCTGGGCCACAGGGCACAGGCAGGGAGGCTGGTACCCTCAGTTCAGACAGACAGACAGACGAGGCTGGAGTGGGGGCAGAGCTGCCAAGTGGAAAGAACAAAAGGGCACAGTCCAGACACTGCTGGCAAGGAGGATGGCATTGGCTGTGGTGACTCACTTGGGACCTGGAAGCCAGAAAACCCTGGGTTCTAGTCCAACTCTGTTGCTGTGTGACCTAGGACAGGTGACTAGGCCTCTCTGGGCCTTGCTGATCTCCGCTAAACAATCCAAGGTTTAAAAACTCTGGAGTTGAAGAGACTTGAGTTCAGATCCCAGCTCTGCCACTCCCCACACCTGTGTAGCTTTGGCAAGGGACCTCTGTGAACCTCAGTTTACTTATCTTTGAAGTGGGGATAAGAATAATTTTTTCCTCATTTCTGAAATGAGAGGAAACACATGAGGTGCTTGGAGTGGTACCTGGCAGATAATGAGTTGCAATAAACATTAACAACTGCAGCTATCGTTACCATCATCATCTCCATCCTGCTCTGTTGCAGAAGAAACGAAACCCGCTGATCACGTGCCAAGCAGCACCTTGCATGGAGCCTGCACGCATACTTGAGAGCGCCTTTTCTGACACAGCATGCTAGGGCCCTTGCCCTGCCTTTGGCCTCAGTTGTCCTGCCGGTGAAATGGGTTCATGGGCCCCAGACAGGGCCACCCATGGCTCGGGAGCAATGGGCCAGGCGGTCTGTGGGGAATCCCCGTCCCTGGCCTCTCTGCCTCCCAGCGTGGGGCTATTTTTAGCCTGGTGGGTAGGAGCTTCCGCTCTTATCTCTGCCTGGTATTTTTGGCATGTCCTGACTGACGGGCTCCCCTGCCCTCCCGTGCCAGCAGTGCCCATGGAGCCTGGCTTGAGTCCTGCACCAGGGTCTTGCCTCCCACCGCAGCCTAGGGAGACACCAGTCCAGCCACCCCTCATTTGCCTCCAGCGGCCTCCAGGCCACCCGCAGCCGGCCCCAGGTCTGAGGCTGTGAAGGGGAGCCTAGCACCAGCCTCCCCTCCCCCCCCACGCGCTATGGGGTTTCCATGGCAATGAGCACAAATCCCCCAGCCCTTCACAGAGGAGCCTTGTTTGTTTTGCCCGCATAACTCTGGAGACCAAGTCACAGGCCTTGGCCCCCCAAGCCCCCCACTCGGCCCAGCCCACTCCCCGACGTGGTCAGATGGACCGGCTCAGGGCAGGGAGCAACACCGCCTCCTTGTCAGGACCAGGTGGAGGGGCTGTGGCCAGGGAGCCGAACGAGACCAACGACGTGGCCTTGTGCTAGGTGCTTAGTAAATGCCCAAGTTGCACAAAATCTTCCCTGTCCTTGACTGAAGTGATGCCCTTCCTGATCCTCAGGTTCTCCACCTGCAAATGGGGTTTAAGGTCTGTACCTCACGAGAGAGGGTGACACATTCAATACAGTGACGCGTGCACAGTACCTAGCCCAGGGTCAGGCACCAGGCAAGTGCCCGCTCAGTGTGGCTATTGTTATAGCTGTCATTGTCCCCAGGTGGGGGTGGGGTGTTCCCACCATGCCTGCCTGCCTCTCCGGCTTCCTCTAGCTCCAGGGAGCTGCTGGCGGAGCCCAGCTGCACCCCCCCCCCAGCCGGTAACCTGATTTGGGGGGAGGGGTGGTACAGCCTGGCATGGCCCTTTGTTCGGCCTCCCCCTCCGAGCTGGGGCTGGGGCCATGGGGGCGGGGCTGCCAGCTGTGCGGTGACATTCCGCAGCCCTGCTAACCGCTGCTCCTGACGCGGGTGGCTAAATTGAGTCTCGGTTTCCTTAAAATGACTATTTATTGCTTTAATGCAGTACTGAGTATTTACTGAGTGTTGGCAAAAAGGCTCGTCCAGCGTGGGGCTCGCAGTGGCCGGCGGCCAGTGGGGCTGCTCCGGGAGGGCTCCTTGGGGGCAAAGACAGGCAGCCCCTCTTTTCCAGAAAAACAAAGGCCCCTCTAGCAATCCCAGTGCTGGGCTGCGGGGGTGGGGTCACTGAGTCTCTGATCGGACCACCTCCCTCCCCTGGGTTGGGGACTGTTCATGAGGAGGGGCCCCCGTTTGACACCCCCCACACACACCCTTCGCCAGCCGTGGAGAATTGCTGGCCTTTGAAGAGAGCAGGCACCAGCTGCCCCCCACCCGCCCCAGGGATGCCAGCCTGGGGCATCTCAGCTGTGTCCCCTGCTCAGAGACCCCCTCCCCTCCCCCCACCAAGGACGGGAGCACAGGCCCTCCCTGAGGGCTGCACCATTGTCTCCAGGGTTAATGCAAAAGCTGACCAAAAACCAGAAGGAAGTGGCACTGAGAGGCTGCAGTGTGCCCCTGAAACAAAGATGGGAGGAGGAGGCCTTTCAGGGTACCCGTGTCTGTCTCCGTGCTGAGGTGCTGTGCCTCGGAGCTCAGTAATCCCATGACAGCCTATGAGGCAGCAACCATGTTTGCCCTATTTTACAGATGACAAAACTGAGGTTTGACAGACTTGATCTGAACCCAGGTCTGGCTGCTCAGCTCCCCAGCTTCCAGGGGCCCAGGGCGTCACGAATGGCCGCCCGCAGGAGGGTGCCGGCTGCAGGCAGCCCCTGTGGAGGAAGCACCCGTTGAATCTCGCCCTTGAAGGATGGAAAGTATTCACAGGCAGCCCTGGGGGGGGCAGCAGGCAGGCCAGGAGGAGGGATGGGGCAGGGGCGGGNCCTTGCGTGAGACCAATCAAGCGAGCGGGGGGCCAGATCAGGGGGAGCCTGCCTTTGTGTGGCTGGAGCCTCAAATCCACCTCTGGAAGGAAGAAGGGGAGGCCTCCAGAGAGAAAGGGTAGGGGGGAATCGGGGAAGAAAGAAAGGGCAAGAGGAGGTAGGGGGAGGTGGAGGGAGTTGCCAAGGTACCAGCACTGATGATAGCAGCCCCTGTGGCTGCGGTCCCTCCCCTGGCTGGCACCAGCTCCGTGCTTTCGCATGAGATGTGGGAGGGAGGCTCTGGCTGGCTGGGGAGGACTGTGAGGACATACGTGAATGGGGACGTGGATGTCAGGGCTGCTCCTACTCTGTTGCCGAGTGGAGATACTCTGACGACTTCCGGACATGGTTTGATTTTCATTCCCGGAGAGCCAGGAGGCAGGCAGGGGGGCCAGGAGGCCAGAGTAAGGGCCAGCAGGGTGGCTGTGCGGGGATGAGGGGTGCCGCGTGGGGAAGAGGAGTCGTGTGTGAGCAGGCCTGCACCTTAACCTGGGAGCACAGCACGGGGATGTCACCTCCAGAAGAGGTGGTCAGAAGGAGCAGAGCCCGGGGGGAGTGACAAACCAGGTTTGGGCACTGTCTCTCTTTTTATATGATAGAAGCCGCTGTTGCTCGTTGTAAAATAAATTCAGACAAAGCATGGGCACCTGCGTGGCTCAGTCCACTAAGCATCTGCCTCTTGGTTTCAGCTCAGCTCATGACCTCCCAGTTCATGAGTTCCAGCCCTCCGTCGGGCTCTGCCTTGGGGGCTTGGAACCTGCTTATGTTTCTCTTCCTCTCGCTCTCTCTGCCCCTCCCCTGCTCGCTCGCTCTCTCTCCAAATAAATAAATAAACTTAAAAAAATTTTTTCAGACAAGGCAGATGTAAGGCAAGCAAAGTGGGACAGTCCTCACCCCCTTCCCCTAACTCCTTCCCCGAGGCAGTCAGTTGACTGATGAGTAACATTCCAGGCCTTTCCTACATGTGTGCAAGCGTGTTCTGCACACATGCACGTGGGTTTCGTCTTTACGGGATCCGTCTTTTCTCAGCACTGCTCTGCCCCGCATTTGCTTGCTCTGCTTAGCCACATGCCGAGGACATCTGCCCTTGTCAGTGCACATAGATTTACCTCTGTCTCTGTGACCACGATGTAACAGTCCAGGGAATGGGTGAGCTGTGATTTATTAGCCCTCCCACCCCAACTCCCCCCACCCACCCATTGACAGTCCC
>NW_027530625.1:3766692-3789679 GCF_008692635.1 Crocuta crocuta
TGCTTGGCTGTCACACGCATACAATGTATCAGCAAACATCCTGATACATATATCTTTGTGCACATGTGCTGCCTGACGGGAACTAGGCTGTAAACGCATTGGGCTGTGCTGCCCTGGGGGCACCCACTCAGAGCAGCCCAGGAAGCAGGTGGGTAAAGGGGGTCTGGAGCCCAGGGGAGAAAGAGGGGGGCTTGAAGGGTGAGTTGATGCTGCAGAACTGGAGGTGGTGGCTTGAGAGCTTTTGGCATCGAAGTGATCATCAACGCCATAAGAAGACAGAGCCCCGGGGGTCCTGGCATTTAAGAGATGGAGAACCAGGAGCGCCTGGGTGACGCAGTTGGTTAAGTGTCTGACTTTGGCTCGGGTCATGGTCTCACAGTTTGTGAGTTCGAGCCCCGCATCAGGCTCTCTGCTGTCAACACAGGCTGCTTTGGATCCTCTGTCCACTTCTGTCTCTGCCCCTCCCCTGCTGGTGCTTTCTCTCTCTCTCTCTCTCTCTCTCAAAATTAAATAAACATTTTGAAAAAGAGAGAGAGATGGAGAACCAGGAACTTGCAAATGTGTGAGGGGAGAGGCCAAGGCCATATACCTTCATAGTCTGCAGAAGGAAGGGATGGCTAAATGTGGCAAATGGCAGGGGAGGGTGTAAGCTTAGATGTCCAGCCCCTTGCACAGTCCTGGTATGTAATAGCTGTTCAGTAAACATTGACACTGGAAGGAAGGGAGGGAGGGAGGGAGAGGACCCTTGGGTCTGGAAGGTGGGGGTACTTTGAGCTGAATGGTGGTTTGGGAAAGTGAAGGAAGCTGCAGCCACGTTGATTGAGGAAGGAAGCACAGGGGGACACTTGGCATTGGTGGGTAAGGACAGAGTCTCCTCAGAGCATGGCTGGCCAGGAGACAGGAGGTGGGCTAGTTGGGGAGGTGAAAGGGAGCTTAGTGTCCTGGCAGGATAGGGCACAGAGGGTGAGGAAGGGACACCTTGGGGTTTGGGGTTTGGGGACAGAAACTCTTACTGAGGCCGAGGGCCTGCAGGGACCTCAGTATTGGGGGAAGCTCAGGCTTTGGAAGGGGTATGGGGACCACCTCCCGCGTGCTGTCCTGGGCGCTCAGCATTCACCAGCTCACTGTATCTTCACTGGAATCCTGCAAAGGCAGATTAGAACCTCCCGTTTGATAGATGAGGAAACTGAGGCTATGGAGGTGAAGTCACGGGCCCAAGGCCACAACCCTGAGATAAATTCACATCTTCCAGACTCCAGAGAAGCCCCACTGCTCTGTGACCCCAGCTCTCACCCCACCCAGGCCCAGTGCTTCACAAGGGATGGTCCCCAAGCAAGGAACAAGAAGCCCTCGGGCTCAGGTTGCTGGCTCCTTTGGCTCACAGTGTGGGGGAAGCATTTGCTTGTTTTCTTCCTTTGTTAAACCACCACAGATGCTTTACTGGGTAAAAGCACTCGGATGCAGTCAGACTTAATTGCCATTTAGAAACAGACACGGAGACTGTGACAGGCCTGGGTGCACCCCAGTCGAGGGGCTCTCTGAGCACTTCTGAGCAGCCCTGGCCCCAACAATGAGGGGAGAGGAAGGGCAAGCAGGGGTGAAGGGTAGGGAGGAGGAGTCTGGTTTGCACTGGCAGAGAAGATGGGAGGGCGTTCTGGGCGGCAGAGCCATAGGAGTCAAGGGTGGATACATGACAGTGTATGTGCCTGTATGTGTCCTGGGTAAGTAGAGGCATTCCGGTCCCTTGGGGTATATACCTGTGTCCATAGGTATATACATGTGTTATAGGCGTGTCTGTGTACTTGTGAGGCCACGTGGCTCTGGGGTTGGGGATCAGTTGTATTTAGGGCAGGGTGGAAAAGGGAGGCCATAGGAGCCCAAAGTCCCATCAGATCTGGGCACCCCACTTCCCTGCTCCTGCCCCCACCTCTGGGAATGACCCCCCAGCATCCCAGACCGTGAAGCAGGAGAGGAACCACCGTGGCCATGGCCCATGAGGTGGGGAGAGGCATGGGGAAGGGATGACACCTTCAGAGGAAGCTAAAGGCAGGGCTCCTGGGTCAGGGATTGAGGTCACCTGTGGGCAAGACCTTCCCGAGGGCCAGGGGCCAGGCCAGCCTTGCCCTGGACCTCAGCCTGACAGCTCTTCTAGAAACCGGGCCCTGAGAGGTCTCCCAAATCTGAATTCCCAAGAGTGTGTGTGTCCTGTGCCTCAGCCTTCCAGAATGCAGGCCAGCAGGACTGGGCTCCTAGAGCAGCCACCTGACCCTGGATCCAGGTGACACCCCTCTAAGGGGCAGTCCCTGAAATGACGCCAGCAGCCCTCCATGGCCAGACATATGCCTACGTGAGTAGAGGCAATGGATGTCCCCACAGGTAGAAGCGTGTGTGCATCTGTGTGTGCTCACAGGCGTATAAGCAGTTGTATGTGTGTCTGAACGTGGGAACTTGCTCGAAATTAGCCTGTAGGTATAGCTGTACGTATGTGCATGTGTTAGTGTGCACACTGAGTATGTGTGGGTGCACATGGGCGCAGACCCTCATATTTGTATGTGTGTCAACAGCAAGGTAGGGCAGAAATAGTTCGGTACGTGTGAGTGGCTATACATGCGTGTGTATGGGGCTGTCCACAGAGAGTGCCAAACCGCACGCAAGTATTGGCAGGCGTGTGTAGGTGGCTATGGGTGGGGGCCTGTAGACTACTGGCATGTGCAATCCAGGTGTGCGCACATGCGTGTGTACAGAGAGGTGTATGTATGGGTGAAGTCCTGTGAGCCCCGGCAGAAGTCTGTGGAACAAGCAAACTCACACGGGTAGTGAGTAGGCATGAGAATCAGGAGGCTGGTATACACGCAGACCTCTTCTCCCTAACCAAGCTAGCTGCTGCCACCATGCTTTCCTGGAGGGGCCCGCAGGACAGACAGACGTACAGCCAGAGGGCATCGGAGGTGGCAGGTGGGAGGCAAGCGAAGCATGAGGCAAGGGTACTGCCTCAACTGTCTCAGAGCCTGGCATCCCAGGCACAGCCCCCACACCCGGTTCACCCACGCCCGTCCTCAGGACGGGCCGTCCCTCCCAGTAAACCCAGCTCTGCTCGGCTACCACCCCCGGGCCGTGAGCTGGGGGGAAGGGCCCCGGCTCGGAAATCAGCCATAAATTTCTTGAGGTGCTTTAATTTTTTAAAAGCCCCACGTAGATGCTTTGCATTGCAAAAACCCACAAATATTGGCTAAATGAGGTGCGCCAGCAGAAGGCCTGGCCAGGCCCGCCGCCCTCCCCTCCCAGCAGCTGGGCCCAGGCTCAGCTGGGGCCCCTGGCCTGGCCAGCGGGGCCGAGGGGCCCATCTTTGTTTCGAGCAGGGCTCAGACTGCAGAGTGGCTGGGTAAATAGTCGTCGCAGTAATCACAGGCTGATTCCAACTAATTAAATCCTGCGCCAAGAGCCCACTCCAGCCAGTATCCCGAGAGGCCAGGAAAACACAGACACCCCAGACGGGGCTTTGCTCCAGGTCGGGTCTGGCTCTCTAATCCCGTATCTTTTGAAAGATAGGCGCGTCCCGGGATGAGGGGTCAGCGGGCCTGCCCTGCACCGAGCGGTGGAATTTTTCAATAACCAGCAGCTGGGTCACCAGGCACACAAAGGCAGTGTAATATCCTGTGGGCTTACGCAGGGAGAGAGCCCGGGCCGCACAGAGCCAGCTCCCTCCAGGCCCGGGGCGGTGGCCCCCCACAGCCCAAGCCCCCAGCAGCCAGCAGAGAGGCCACTGGGCCAGGCCTCTACTCGCCTCCCACCAGAGGGACAGAGAGAGCCTCAGTCGCCAGCCTCTGCTGCCCCTCCCCCCCACCATCCCCCCCAACCCCGGCAAACCTTGGGCTTCCAAGAAAATTCATCTTCCTTATTAAAAACCAGCCTTGGCGCTCTCAGGCCCCAGCTGTGGCGCTGAGGGGACCTGCCCAGGGCTGCTGGGACCTTCCGAGGGGCAGCAGACGCTCCTCACCTGGGGAGGCCACACCGCATAGGACAAAGGTCTCCCGCTCTGGAGTCAGAAGGGCCGAGGTTCAGATTCCAAGGGGCCTGTCCGCCCGAGGAGGTCCTGGTGGTGACCATGAGCAAGGCACTCAGTTGTGCCCCCTGAGAAATGGGGATCGACAATCAGTGGGAGATTATTGGGAGGATTAAATGAGACCCCGAGTCTGGCATGAAATGGATGGGGGCCCAGCACAGGTAGCTCTGTATTGTCTCCCTCCGGCCTCAGTTTCTTTAACTGTGTAATGGGGATCCAGGGCCTCCTTCACAGGCTGTGGGGAGAAGAAGGGTTTGTGCCCATGAGGGGCTCCTACACTGTAGAGGGCTGTCCTCAGTGTGAACCACACAGCACATGTGAGAGTGATTAGAAGCTGCAGAGACTCGGTTTATTTTATTTTATTTTATTTTTTTCCCAGAGAAACAATAGTTGCCCCCTCTCCCAAGTCTGGAATGCTTTACGCCCAGGGTCTGGGACCCCTCATTTAAATTGGCTGCGAAGGGACAGGCGCTGTGAGCCCTTGGAGGAGGTTGTTAGGGATGGAAAGCCGGGGCCCAGGAATTTACAATCCGTTACTTGAGAGGTGTCCTGCCTCCCCGTCACCCCATCCAGGCCTTCACAGACCCAGCATGTGCCGTAAAGATGTCACATTGGGTGGGGGTTGCTGAGGAGAGGTCCAGGACCTGGCCTCCCTGGGGGCAGGGGCGGGGGAGGGGGGGGCTGGGTGATGCAGAGCCTGGGACAGAATCCTGGCTTCACGGTGTCCCAGCTGGACAAGCGTGGATAAGAGCTGCCCTCTCCGCGCCTCAGTGCCCCTCGGTAAAGCCGGACGGGGATGCGGGGGCCCCACTACCAGCTGTGAGACCGGTGATGGCCTGGTGGTAGTGAGCTCCAGAGACCCCCTGGGGTACTTTGCAACAGGGACTTGGTCAAAATTGTGCCCTTCTCACTGCCCACCTGTGCCAGGCACCGCACTAGAAACTCAGCTCACATATAAGCAAGAGGCTCGTTACTGAATCGCACTGCCCTTATCTCTTATTTGAGGGTCTGACGCTTTGTGGTTGTGTAAGGCATGGCACAAGGCCTGGTGTCTCTCTGAGCCTCAGTTTTCTCATCTGTGAAGTGGCTGGTCATTTCCCCTGCTTTACAGGGCGGAGGGGAAAAGAGATAATGTGTAAGCTTCCCAAGGAGNAGGGAAGGGGCATTTGAAGGAATCCGAGGAGGGGAGTGGGGAAACGGATAAAGGGAGAGGGTGTGGCGTGCTGGTGGCTGGGCACTGAGGACACCTAACACAGCCCAGACCCACAGACAACTCAGCACCGGTGGGAGGGGCAGATATGAAAGCCACTTAGGAGACTGATAATAGGTCAAATGTGGGGACAGCTGTTGAGGGAGAGGGAGGACCCAGGTGTCACTCAGGCAGAGGTGAGGGTGGCTGTGGTGGCCTCAGGCAGAGGGAGACCAAGGAGGAGACACCAGTCTGGAGGACGGTCAATGAGGTCAGCTTCTCCTGAGGCGTGCAGAGTCCTGGGACACTGAAATGGAGCTGTCCAGGGGCCTGGCCTGAGGCTCAGAGGCCCGGATAGTCCCCACTGAGAACCGTGTCCGCCCTGAGCAGACATATTCCCAAGAAGTGATTTGAGACGGTGATGCTCCAGTCGCCCCAGTTTCTCCAGGTCCCCAGGCTTCCACTCCGTTTCTGCTCTTGGCAGAGAGTACGCGCTCTGGGAAGCATTGCCTGTGGCTCATGGTGACTGTGGCCCAGTTGGGCCAACCAGCCACTTCAGCCACCAACTCTTAGAGACACGGCCCCCCTTGCCAGCCCAGAGCTCTGCGCAAGGACATTTCCTAAGGTCAGAGAGGAGCATTTAGGAACCGGCTCGCTCAGGAGTGGAGGGTGCATCCCCAGTGCCCTGCCTGGGCGTGAGTGTGTGGCTGTGGGGGAGGGGAGCAGAGTAAACAGCCGCTGCCCTGTCCTCTCTGCGGCTGTGGCCAGGTACACAGGCCTGTTTGGACAGCTGCCTTGTCTGTCCGTCTGTTTGGGAGATGCTGGCTGATAGATGGGGGTGCACAGGCTGTTAACCCCTCAGTGCCTGCAGTGCCCCGTGCACACTGCCTCCTGCGGGCTCCAGCGGAGTCAGAGGGGGTCCTGGCCGCACTCCCCCCACGCCATCTCCTCTCTTGGGGGGCACCTTTAGCTCTGAGCCAGGGATGGTGGCAAAGCGACAAGGTGAGGAACCTCCAAGGCACGGACGTTCTGCCCCCCAACCCCACCAGGGAGCCAAGAGCCATGAAGGGCATCTCTTCCTGTGGTGACCAGGGACAAAATCTGACCCTCTGTCCAGAGCCCTCCTCCTCACCCCCACACCCATGCCCCAGGGAGCCTCCTCTGTGTTTATTTAAAAGCCCCCTGGCAGTGTTTCTCAGGGCTGCCCCCTCTTCACATACGCCAGCTCTGCCTGGAGTGGAGGAAGGGGGCTCAGGGCCACTAGCACCGGCCCCTCTGAAGAGCGAACAGGCAGACAGGGGGCTGGGGGCTGGCTGGGGCACAGGGCTCAGATCCAGAGAGCCTGACCTGGCGGCGAGATCCCAGACCCAGTGGTGAATTGGACACTGTGCAGGCCGAAGTGCAGTGGGACTGGGGAGCCGTGGACCTGGAGTCTTCCCGCGGTCCCCCGTCCGCTGCCACAGGTCCCCGTCTGTCACTGCTCTTCCATCTGGCGCGCTCCTGACAGGCAGCCCCCAGGGCTCCTCCCACCCACCCCAATGCCCTTTCCATTTTACNNNCCCACAGGGGTCCCCTCAGCTGCCCTCCCTGATTCCACTCTGCGATCCCCCACCCTTAGTCCCTGCTCCCCCACCAAAGTGATCTTTTAAAAATGTAAATCGTTCAAGCCACTCCCCACTTCAAACGTTTCAATGGCTTCCCGTGGCTCTTGAGATTAAGACAAAATCCTTTAAATGGCCCACAGGCCATCAGCAGGACACGGGTTAAATAAATTAGGGTTTGCCCTTACCGTAGAATGTCATGCTGCTGGAAGAGGAGGTGCTCCAGGCTAGACATGGAGTCCTCAGCAACAGTCGTGTGAGCGGGTGGGTGGGTACACAGAGAACAGTTTTAGAGTAAATTGGTGTTTATGCAAAAGAAAAAAAAAGTGGACAAAACCCCAACCAGTCCTCATTTAAAAAAAAAAAAAAAAAGTTGGGGGAGGCGAATACAGTATACACACAGGTGTCTATGTATGTGTTACGTATTTTCGACTATCTTCAGAAGGGGGCTCAAATGGTAGACTTGGGGTGCCTCTGGGTAGGGGTGGGGTGGAGGAGACCGCAGCCAACACGTTTTTGTACATTTGAATATTAAACCATGTAGTGCATTACGTATTCAAAAATAAATTCAATTATTTTTTTTTAAATAATACGTTTTTTTTAAGTTGGGGGGGGTCTGCAAGAACACTGCACCCTCACGCTGGCTCCTGGCACTCTGCAGCCTCCTCTCGTTCCACACGCACTCTCTGCGCCCTTTCTTTCTGGTTAATTCTGTCGTGTCTTTGGGCCTTTGCATTCACCGTTTCCTCTGCTACCTGGTCTGTCCATCCTGGCCTGGCTGATTCTCCCTCCTCCGTCTATGCCAAAGCCATCTTCAGGGAAGTCTTCTTTAATGCACCCCCAGCCCCCAGGCTGGGCTGGATCAGGAGCAATTGTGTCGCTTTTTCTTTCTTTTTAATTTTTTAAAATGTTTGTTTATTTTTGAGAGACAGAGAGCAGGAGCAGGGGAGGGGCAGAGAGAGAGGGAGACACAGAATCTGAAGCAGGCTCCAGGCTCTGAGCTGTCAGCACAGAGCCTGACTCCGGGCTCGAACACGTGAACCATGAGATCATGACCTGAGCTGAAGTCGGATGCTCAACTGACTGAGCCACCCAGGTGCTCCATCTTTCCAGTTCCCTTCTTCCTCCTCAGCATGTAGGTCCGTGTGGGCTGAGCCCACTTCTGGCTTGGTCACAACTGTCCCCAGTGCCCAGCACTGAGCCTGACACACAGTATTTGGGGGAATGGGTGAACCAGCAGAGAGGAGAGGATGCCCGGAGAATTCCGAGGAGGGGGCTGTTGCCATGGGGTGGGGAGGTGCCTGCCCACCCAGGCCTTGAAGCACAAGAAGGCTTTTGCCAGAGTCACAAGGTGACGGTGCTCCAAGCAGCTGGACTTCTCCAGCAATCTGCCTGCCAGTCCCCACTGCCCCATACTCTAGCTGTGGTCTTGGGCAAGTTACCTCTCTGAGCCTCAGTTTGCTCCTCAGCAAAATGGAGTCATTGGCAGTGACCTCTCCGAGTGACTAGGGGCAGGGTCCCCAAATCCCACCGGGAAGGCGTGCACACAGTCGGTGCCGAATAAATGCCGGGGGACCTGCTGCAGGCACAGGGAAAGGGTTAAAGCCGGGCGTTTTTTAATTGTCAAATGACTGCGGGCGATTAGCGCTGGCAGCTTCCTCAATAATCGCTCTTCTCTGTACCTGCTGGGAGCTTAATTAAAAAACAAAGAGGCTCAATTTAAAGGCCATTACTATGCTAATGCGGCCGGGCGGGCGGTGATTAAGCGGCTCCGGCAGGCGGCTGGGGCGGGGCGCGGGGCGATCAGTTACCCACTAAATGGACGNGAGCCCAGCCGGCCAAGGAGGCGGTCTCCCAGCGTCTCCTCTTACTCCCTATCAAAGGGTTGGGCTGCGGTTAGAAAATAATGGCAGCCACACCTCCAAGGGCTTCCTCTTACAGAAGAATTTCCCCTCCTGCTGCCCACCAGCCTCCAGGCCTGCTGCCTGGGTGCGCCCACCTCTCAGGTTAACCCCCCAGGCCACTGGGCTGGGGAACATGTTCTGCCCCCGCACTATGACTCTGTCCTGGCACCCACAGGTCTCAGGTCCCCAACCCGTGCGTGGGACATTTGCTCCCCTGTCCCCAAGCCACCGTCCCAGCCTCTCAGGTGAGAATGTGGCGGTTACCAGCCAGGCTAACCTGGGATGCGGCCCTGCCTCTACCTGATCAGTTGGGTGAGCTGTGTAAGCAAGGGACTCTTACCTGCCAGGATGGTCATGAGGTTCACCTACAGGGGAGGCCCCTACAGGAGGGCAAGAGCTACATGCGAAGCTCTGAGCACAGGGCCGGTCTGGTTCCTGTGAGTCTGACATTTAGTAACTAGGGTAGGGGTCAAAAACTTGACTGCAAGAGCACAGGTTGGTGGGGGGGGAAAGGGGGGGCGGTACTTAGTCCAGATCTCATGAGAGAGACTGGTCAGCGAGGCCCTCATTGACTGGGCTGACAAAGTTAATGTCAAATCTCTGGCTACATTACGAGGAGTATAGGGGTGGGGAACAAGGGAGGGGATGGCTCTTCTTGCCCCTGGAGGACCAAGTTGCTGAGTGCTAGGCTTTAAGGGCTATTTGGACAAACTCAATCTCATGACCACAGTGTGGAACCTGGGCAGAGGGGTTAACCTGGAGAAGGAGACGTCAAGAGAAGGATCACTATCTTTGAGTCTCGGTCCCAGCTGAAGCTAGACATTTGCACCCAACATGTGACACTGACAAGTCTGTCTTGACTCCATGGTTTTGCCCCTGAGCATGTTTTCATTGACGACCTGATAAAAACGTGTGGTCGTAAACTTGAGTCGTTTTGTTTTGTTGGTAACGTGCAAAACCACCCTGCCTGTGCCTGGGGGATGCGTTGACCAGGTAACTTAACCAGTACTAAATACAACTGGCAACGGTGAAACGACCCAGGGTAAACCACGTCACTGGCTACAGATTCACGGGCCAGATCTTGCTACTCAGGAAGATGCAGTTGGAGCACAGGCGTGATGGTAGAGCAAAACTTTATTGAAAATTTTTCGTGGGAAATAATTTATCTCAATGAAAATAAGTTCAGGAAAATAAAAATGGCAAAGGAAAAAGTTGTAAATTATTTAACTGCACTAGAAAGAAAATTGATCAAAAAATTAAATTGTCTTAATGGAGTTCATTCCAGGAAACACTTACTCAAAGGAAGTTTATCAGTGTTGTTATAATCCTAATTAAAATGCTGTGGGCTGCATCCAGGGGGTCCAAATCCTTGGGGTCAGAGTGATGGGGCCAGAACATCAGCTGGTCAGCGTTAGACTGTCCAGGGTGCCTTGGGCTTCTCCTTCTGAGGACGTCCTTTCCCTTGGGAAGCCCTTTTCCCCACTGCACCAAGAGCTCACGGAGGGAAAGTGCCCCTGTATCTTGTTCCCCACTGATCCCTCATCACCTAGCACGGTGCGCGGTCATGGTCATGGCGGGTGTCTGGTCAATGCTTACAGAATCAACAAGTCTTGCAGAGAAAGCCTTACAAGGCAGTTTCTGCTCTCAAAAGGAGGAGATGTGGCACAGAGCAAGTGCCCGAATATGTGTTGAATGGCTGGCTGCATGCATGGGTGCAGTGGATGGATGGACTGAGAAGGGAGCTGGGTGGGAGATGGGTGGATAGTTGGGCAGGTGGGTGGATGGATGGACGGATAGCAGGCTGAGTGACTGTGTGAGTGGGTGGGTGGATGGACGGACAAGTAGGTGGGAACAAAAGAAACCTGATCTGTCCTCTTTAGCCCAACATTCAAGGCTACCAGCCTGACCCTTCTCCTTTCTCACTTCAACATGACTGACCCACTGTCTCCATAACCCTGAAAACGGCCTCCATTTTCTTCATACCTTTGCTGTTTTTCAACCTCTCCTTTGCAGAATGGCCTCCCGGCTTCTCTGCCCCTTTACAACAGAGGTCAGACTCTGGAATCAGGCACATGCCTGTTCCCATCCCAGCCCGACCACTTCCCCCTTTCAATCCTTTGCATTCTTCATTGCCCCTTCCTCCAGGAAGTCTTCCAGGACCCCAGCGCCACCCCCTCCCTCTCCCCACTCCCACCCCTCCCTCAGTGTTGCACCTCTTTAGGCCCTGCCCTGGATCTGGCAGCCCTTCCTGGGCACATGGTGTGGGCCTGGCCTGTTCCGCCCACTCAGGACCCTGGAGAGAAACCCAAAGGCCTCTGCATCCCCTGGTGCAGTCTTTTCCTGTTCCACCTGCATGTCTGCCCCTGACCTCTGTAACCTCCCAGCCCAGGTCCTGGGCCCAACAGCTCTGAGCTAAGAGAGCAAGTGCGGAGCCATTCCAAGTGGCAGGCAGGGAGGCAGAGGCGGAGGCAGGAGAAGGCCTCAAGCACAGGGGAGGTCCAGGAAACCACGCAGTGACCCAGGGGGAATGAGCAAGAGCCCTGAGCTCCCGGCCCAGCTCCGATCCCAGCTCTGACGCTGGGCAGCTGTGTTCCCTCTCTGAGCATCACTTTCCTGCTCTGTGGAAAGAGTGGTAGTGCCTGCCTGTAAAGGGTCTTATGGGGAAGGGGTCGGTGCACATAAGATACAGGACCCAGTATGGAGGAAACGGTAAATTTTAGTGAGTAGTAACCGTAACTATGACTGCTGGGTTTGGCACCCAGGAGCTGGTGACTCGATGAGAATGGGTGAAGGGAACCTGGTGTCAGCTCAGTGAGCCAGTGGGAGGAGAAGGCTCCTACTATGAGCTCAGCATAGGGCCTGGCTCGTAGTAGGTGCTCAATGAATGTCAGGAGGATGAATGATAAAGAGGATCACCAGTGAATTGAATTCATCAGTGAAGGGCAGCAGACAGAGGGAAGAGCTTCAACTCCTTCAACTCAAAGGTTAATAAAAGTAGCCTGGCCCAGGCTAGGGGGTGGGAAGGGGCATGTGGGAGGGTGGCCGGAGACACAGGACACCCTGCCTTCCACCTGCCCCGCCCCACACCGCTGTCCCTGCCTGAAGTCACTAGGAGAGGTCCGACCCCCAGAGAAGCCCCAGTACCCCCGCTGGAAAAGAGCCTCCTGAGGCAGAGGCTGGGCCCTGCCTCCACCCACTGCAGGGGTCATAGCCCCAAAGGTGAGAGGCCGGTTGTCAGGTGCCAAGCTGTGTGCACACAGCAACTTACTCTTAGGAGTCTGTGTGTGTGTGTGTGTGAGTGAGTGAGGGGGTGGTCGCAGGGAGAATCTTGGCAGCTCTCAAACAGCGTCTCCAGCCGGGGCCTCTCTCTGAACTCCAGACTGATACATGCAGCTGCCCCCTAGACGCATCCACGTGGCTGTTAGAAGGCAGCTCACACGCAACTCCCTTCCTGGTTCTCCCCTCCCCCACCTGGCCTCAGTCTCCGTTTCATTTACTGGCAGCTCCATCCTCCGCGTTGTACGCGCCCCCAGATCACGCGTCGGTCCTCCCTCTGCGCATCCTCTGGTGTCCCTGTCTACCTGCAAACCGCATCCCACGTCGGACTGCTGCTCAGCACCTCCCCGGGTTTGCGCAGACAGCGTCTCTTCCTGGATTATGCAGACAGCCTCCCAACTCATCTCCCGGCTCCCACCCCCACCCCCTCACAGCTGCCCCAGGAACCTGGTTCAGATGTCAGCCAGATCACATGCCCCCTCTGCTCGAACCTTCTCACAAAGCCGAAGCCCCCCAAGACGTGCACCCTGCTTCTACCCGCACATTCCAGCTCCCGTTCCTGTCGCTCACCTGGGTTAGCCACGGGCCTCCTTGTCATTTCTCCAGCAGCCTCAGGGCCTTTGCATTTGCTGTTTCCTCTGTCGGGAAACTTTTCCCCCCAGATATCAGTAAGGTCTCTGACTGCCCTTCTTAAAAGCCCTGGCCATCCCCATTGTGCTTTCCCCTCATTTTTCTTCATCATGTTGTCACCAGTTGTTACACTCGGAGTGCTTCGGATTTATCTGTTGCCTGTCCCCACACCCATTAGAATGGAAGCTGGGGGTGGGGATGGGGGTGGGAGGGGCCAGAGCTCACTGCTCTATCTCCAGCCTCCAGACAGTGCCTGGCACACAGTAGGCACTACATAAATGTGTGTGGACTCACCGAGTGTCTGCCCGGCCAGGCTGGCCCCTGGATGGTACCTGGGNGCCGCCGCCGCATCAAAGCAGATGTTTGCAGCTGGTTTGAGTTGGATCCCCATCAACAGGCCCCTTTTTGTCTCAAAATAAAAAACAGCTACGCCCGGAATGATAAGGACGCGGCAGGCACGTGGGGGAGATGTCAACGAGTCGGGAGGGAGGAGGCCAGGCGGCTCCCTCTGCCTGCTCTCACCCCATCAGCTCCTGCAAGTGACAGGCAAACTCTGGCGGGGCGGCTGGACCCCCAAGACCGCCTAGGGTCCGGTCCGCAGGGCCCCTGTGAACTCCAGCTCTTCTCTCAATGGGCATCATCACAGACGTCACAGCCCTCCAGCAGTAGTAACGCCGGCCCCTGTGGGAGCGCTTACTGTAGAGGAGCCTGTTCTTAGTGCTCTGGGACCGGTCCATCCTGGGGTCCTCCCCCGAGCCTCTGAAGGAGCTGTGGCACTGGCACCGAGAGGCTAAACACACCCTAGTGATTACCTGTAAGGTGGGGGCTGTGGTCCTTGCCCCAAGGTCAGACAGTAAGCGGCAGAGCTGGGATTCAGACTCTTCAGACTTCGGGACCAGCTTCTTAATGATTGTCATGTCCCCTTTTCCACGAAGTCCCCAGGCCTCTTCCAGATTGACCGCCATGGCTTTGTGTGCCCCCCAGCTTGCCAGGCGTACCCTGTCAAGGCACTTGCCATGCTGTGGCAGCCACCTTGGGACCAGATTTGGTCTCTTTCCTCAAGCATCTTGCATGAGCCTGTTTCAGAGTCAGCCTCCCTGGGTGTTGGCTGGGTGAACGTGAGAAGGTATAGCCTGTGGGCCAGAGGGCTGTGGTTCCTTCCGCACCCGGGGAGGGTTTCCAGGAGCTGTGGCACTTGGGTCTGGAGAGACCCGAAAGGAAATGAGGCCCAAATCTGCCGTGACCCCAGTGTGGCCCTTGGTAAGGATCTGACAGAAGCCTATACCTCGGAGGCACAGACAGACAGACAGACAGGGAGAGCACAGACCCAGTGATGTGGTTGAGGGCCTCAACATGAGGAAGAGAAGGCTCCAGAGCCTGTGTCCCAGCACCATGGTGAGACTCAGACTGGGGAAGGAGTGGATGTACACTTGCCAGGATGCCCACTGTGCCAGTCCCTGGGCTAGACCCCCTCACACGGGCTAAAACTCACTGATTCTCAATCACCAGGTGAGGGAAAGATCAACACCCCCTTTTCACAGAAGAGGAAACTGAAGCTCAAAACAGGGATGGGTGTGACCCCGGGCCACTTAGCTGGTGCCAGAGATGTGAAAAGTGCACCTTAGTCTAAGCCCAGGGGGCTGCCAGAAAGCTCTCGGTGAGCAGGAGGTGGGAGGGACACAGGATAGAGAATGGATCGGTCCACCTTGAGCTAGGTGTCCGGGCCTTGCCCCATCACTATGGTCATGGGAGTCACTGAATAGTGACCCGGCCCTCGCACCCAGGGCTTTCCCTGTGCACTAGGGATGAGGCTGCAGTTGGACTCTGGCCCAACAGGGAGTGTGTGAAGAACTTAACCAACGTAGAAGTTAGGACTTTGGACTCCCGCCTGTATAGTGGGCCATGGGGCAACATCAGTGAGTTCACTTGTCCTGCTCTCTGGCGGCATTCTCAGTCTTCTGGAAGTGGAATATCCAGTGTTCTCTTGTCCTCCCTGGGCTGTCCATTTCATTTCTCACCAGGTTATTCATTCAATCAACAAACACTCGCTAGTCACGTCCTCAGTGCCAGAACCCAGCGTGGGATGGGTGTGTGTGAATTAGACCCAGTTTCTGATTTCTAGGTCAGTGAGGGCTTCAGACCCACAAATACCTAGGTCTCAGGGAAGGCTTCACAGAAGAGATTACCTTTGAATTGGGTCTTGAAGGATGAAGAGAAGTTCAACAAGAAGCAAAAGGGGGGAAGGAAGACAAACTTTGGGGGCAGATGGAATTTTAAGTGTTAAGGCGGCAGGAAGGACTTGCTGTTTTCAGGGAGCAATGAGATCCCTGGTGGCTGGAGCAGAAGCTCTGAAGCCAGGTGTGACGGGGCTGGAGTAGAGCCTTGAGTGCCAGGATGAGGTCTTGGGACTTATCCTGAAAGTGTTGGGCACTCTTGGACTGAGGACCTAGTGAGGGGCTGCATAGACGGTAGAATGCAGCGATGGGGTATAGGAGCGGCAGTATAGTGAGGAGGAGATGGCAGGGCTTCCCCTCAGCGAGAATGGTGAACAAGTGCCAGAAGTCTTAAAGAAATGATAAGGTGCCTACTTACTGAGCCTGCCTCACGGTCCCCAGCTATTATCCCCATTGAACAGATGGGGCCACTGAGGCTCAGAGAGAAGAGGCTTGTGTGTGGTTCCTGTGCTAGGAAGTGACAGAGCCAAGATTCCAAGCCTAATGCTTCTGGAGTCTGAAACCTGGGGCTGAAAACCTGCAGGGAGAGGCTGGCGGGTCCCCAGGACATTAAGAAGCCAGTTTTATTGGAGGTAAAAGAATCAGATCTACTGCATTGCCTCTCTGCAGTTGTCAGTGGCTTAAGAGAAATTAATTAATCAGATTTGTAATCCATGTTTAAATGCTCCAGAAAAAAATTGGTTTTCAGAGTTTTGTTTATTAGCTTTATGAATTTAATAAATTGAACATTAAACAAATAAACCAATAAAAAACTCCAAGGAGATGGAGATGTGTTCTCATAGCCAGGGACTCTTCAAGGGAAGGACATCCCTAAAAAGGGAATTTCTTACTCCAAAATCACAGATGATTCTAGCAGAGGGAGGATGTGTTTGTGACGGGGAGATCTTCGCTTTGGTTAAAGAGAAACCCACGCAGCTGCACGTGGGTGCTGGGCCAATGCTGAATAATGAGAACTTGGGGCATTCAGAGCCTTGAGGACAGACAGATATGGGGATGGTACCCCCAGCTAAGGTCAAGGGTGAATGATGGGAAGAATGTACCCGAATGCGCTTCAATGTACTTGAATGCACAAAGCATGGAGGGAGTATATGTGGGGCTGCCATGTGACCTTGAACCTGCCCTCTGCACTTTGGTGTGCTCATCTGTAAAATGGGAATGGAAGCAGTGTCTTCCTTTTAGGGTTCTTCAGGGACTTAATGAGGTGATGCAGAGGATGATAACTGAGCTCATTCACAGTGGTGCGACAGACTACAGAGAATGAGCTGTGAGTGCTGTGTCCAGCTCAGGCCAGACAGAAGGTAGAAGGACCCAGAGCCTGGGTGGTCATGATGGGGAGGCTTGGATGGGACCTGTAAACCTGATGTCCGGAAAGCTGCTCCCAGGAGTGGCCAAGACCTGCTGAGGTGACAGCAGGGGCGCCAAGGAACAAGAGAAAGGCAGATGGCAGTTCTGTGGGGTGGTGCCTTCTTCGTGCCAGACCAGGGCCAAGGGCTTTACATGCAACAGGCCCTTCCAACACCCCTGTAGGTAGGTACCACCGTTCCCAGTTCATAAATGAAGAAACTGAGGCTCAGAGAGGTTGAATGTCTTGATCAAAGTCCCACAAGGAAAAGGTGAGGGACCCATGGTGGGACCCTGGGCTGCCTGTCCCCCAACACATACAGTCTTCCCAGGCCAGGTTGGGGGGCTCCCACGGACCGGGCTGTGGCTGGCAACCAACCTGCCCTCCCTCACAGGCGGGACAGGCCTGTATTGGTTGGGTCAACGAGCATTCCACAAACATTTGTTGCTCACCTTAGTGTGTACGGGGCCTTGTGCTCAGCTCCAAAGACAAAGGTGACCCTGGGGAAATGGACCTGGAAACGGATGAAGTGGAGTCCTCAGGATAAATACTAGAGTGGGGAAGGGCTGCGAGGGTGAGGAGCTCAGCCAGGTGGACATCTGAGACTGTAGAGGAGAAAGGGGGGCTTCCTGCAGGAAGGGATAGCTAAGCTAAATCCTTCAGAATACACAGGTGTTTGGTTGTCAGAGGTTGGGGGCGGGAGGAATGGTGTTCTAGCCCTAGGGACAGCGGGAGGAAAGGATTGGCAGTTTACATGGACAATGAGGGTGGGGGTGGGGGGTTGCCAGCGAGGCTGTGTGCCTGTGGTGTGGCCATGAGCTGCCCTCCGCATTTGGAGCTTGGAGACTGGGGTGGGGGTGCGGGGAGCCCGCACAGGGGATTGGCACTGAGAGGGCCGGCAGCTGGAGGGGAAGCCACAGGTGGAGGCAGAGCCTCAGAGCCTCCCCATGTCACCCCACCATCCCCCGCCACCCCCCAGGCCAGCCCCATCCTGGCCTGTTGGCCCTAGTGTGGGAAGCAGAAACATACCCATCTGGCACCCCCCATGCAATTCTGGGGAGTGAGAACTATTGTCCCCATCTTGCAGGTGAGGACACAGACCCAGACTCACCCAAGGTCACGGAGACGGTGAGTGGCTGAGTCGGGATTGAGATCATGACCTGGGCTCCAAATCTAGTGCCTTGGGTACTAGCAAGGCCTTTCTTTAGCTTCTGGCTTTGGGACTCCTGTGGGACAGGAAGGCTCAGAGCTTCTCAGCCAGAGCAACTCTCACTCTGTCGGTATTTGCCGCCTCTGTGCAGCATTGCCGGAGAGGCCCTGGCCTCAAAGGGCCTGCTCAGCTCACTGACCTCTTCTGTGTTCACGGCTTATACACTGACAACTCGCTGCATCCTCACATGGAGAAGGAGACAGTGTTGTTGTTCAGCCCATTATACAGATCAGTAAGCTGAGGCTCAGAGAGCAGAAATTAGTTGTGCAGTCACTAGCCAGGGAGTGGTGGAACCGAGCATTGAAACCAAGTCCATCCGATGCCCCTGCCATTCGCCTGTGGCTGGGACTGCCTCTCAATGGCCAGTTCCATGGGTCCTTCATGATGAGAGGGTTTGAAGGCAGGAGAGGGGCTCACAGAGAGGAGGGGACCCCCTGGTGCCCCCAGCCCCTCCCACACATGTGTTGGTAGCGCTCACCCCGGCTTGTAGACAAAAGGCAGCCCCATAATTGGGAGCGAGTATTTCATGCATCCCCCCCTGATGTTTTATTGGGTAGAGAGATGCTTGGAGACCAAACGGATGGCACATTCCGTTTATAAAGTGTGCGCAGTTTGTTTTATATCCCGAGTTTTTGCAATCTAGATAACAGATGATGCCCCGAGTGGCTGGCGCTGCCTCCGTAATGGCGGCACTGAGCCTTTGGAGAAGTATTAATAATAGATTGTGTTGATGAGTTTGGAGAAAGTAGCAATCGACCCCCTGCTGCCAAGGCATTAGCACGGCTGCTCTGAATGCAGCTTGCGTGGTGGCAGTGCCTGCGAATGCAGGTCACCCCTCCTGTCACCCCCCCTCCCCTACCTAAGAGGGCCTCCTGTCTGGGAGCCGCCCAAGGCGTGCTGACCCTGGCAGAGATGCAGCCGGCGCCTGTCTGCTCATAGGCTGCTGAGGCTGGGCTGCAGAACTTAGCATGGCACCTAGGTCAGGAGGTAGAATTGTGGGGGAGGGGAGAGAGGGGCAGCGAGGAGGGCAGAGCAGAAGCATCTTTCATGTCAGGGCATCAAGTTCTGGAAACCTGGCTCCTTCCCCAACGCCTTGGCAGAGCCGGACAGCCAACCAGATAACTAGGGGCCCCGGCTTGCAGCTGCTGTGGACAGTTGGGTAGGTTGTACCCTGAACAAAGGAATCCAGCCAGAGAGCCAAATGGGAGCTGAAATCCAGCTCACGTTCCCCTTGCAAAGCCATGTACTGTGTGGGCTAGTGGGGTCCCGTCACTCACCTGCTTTGCAAGCACTCACCGAGCCCTCCTCCAGGGTCACATAGAGCCACATCCCGCCTCGTGGGACCCTTGTAGAGTTGGAAGCTGACCTGTGCTGCCACTGTGATGTGATACTTATTTACCAAGCTGTGTGCGCAGTCTCATCGACTCCTGACAACAGCGCTTTGGGGGAGGTCCTGTTGACATCTCCGTTTCACAGTACAGGGAACTGAGGCCTGAGAGAATCTCAAGGGAGCCTATAGGAGGCCGCTTCCCCCTGACTGGGACATCAAAGAAGGCTTCCCAGAGGAGGTGGCATTGCAGTTGGGCACTGCAGGATGAGTAGGAGCCCACTCAGTAGCATAGAGGTGGGTGGCAGGGGTTGCTGGGGATGCCCCCAGTGTGAGGGGCCTGGCCAGTGCCAGGGCAGCGGGCAGAGCTCGGGTTGGCCCTGTCCAGCGCGCCCCACTCCCTCATCGTGGGCGCTGCTGATGGCAGCCCCGGGAAGGAAGGCAGGCCGAGTGCCTTGCATTTATGGCCATTTCTGTTCCAGAACCGATTAGTAGAGAATTGCAGCTGTAATCCGTGCCTGTGATGGCGGGCCATAAAGAGGAATGGGATGTGCACAGCGCTCCCAGGGTGGCGCCCGCAGACGTGGCCCAGGGACGTGGGGAATGAAAAATGGTTTTAATTCCCTCCCAGCAGCAATAATTTGATTCTTCATAAATTTTTCCATCAAAGTGTTGTTGAGGCTGAGTTCCCACAGAGCAGGGCACGTGACGGGGAGGGAGGAGGCGGGAGGAGCGGTCAGTAGGTGAGGGCAGGGGAGGGGCCGGGCTGCTCAGACCTTTCTGCCCACGCTGGCTGGAGGTATAGAGACCCCCGCCTGGCTTTGTCTCCAGAGAAGGAAGACAGATCCGGTTCGTCATGTTTTGGAGGGGGCCGGATTAGGCCCAGGCTCCGCGTCGGCCCCCATCACTTACTACCTTGCGACCCTGAGCAAGGGACTCCGCCCCTTGGCACCTCAGTTTCCGTATCTCTAAGATGGGATTCGTGTTCATTCCCATCTCACAGGGTTGTTGCAAGGATTAAGTGCATTTCTGCCTACGGAGTGCTTAGAACAGCGGCTGGCACGCTGAACGTGCTCAGTGAATTTCTGCCCGTGATAAAGATACTCAAGCTGAAGTGAGGCATAAGTAGGTAGGTGTTAGCTCAGCCAACAGGGAAAGAACGTGTGGAAAGGCCGGCTGAAGGTGCCCTGGAGAAGCTACAGGCGGTTGCCTCCGGCCGTGGCCTGGGGGAGCAAAGGCAGGAAGAGAAAGAGACAGGATGCAAAGGGCCTTGAGGCACCAGGGAGTCCTGCAGGAGCCCGGAGCAGGGAAACAGCAGGAGCGGATGCGTGTTGTAGACAGCTCCCTCTGGCTCTCATCCTGGAGGATGAATTGAAGGGTTAGAGGGGCCGGGAGCCCAGGATGGGGACTAGGGCAGCTGCCCAGGCAGGAGAGGAGGGGCGTTGCTTGGGTGGTGAGTTGGACAAGGCCAGGGATTGCTTGGATGTGGGAGAGAGGGGGCAGCCAGGAGGAAGCGGAGCAGGTCCTGGAGCGAGGGTAGACCTGCCTGCCCTTTTCCGGGCAGGACCACCTGGCTCTTGGAGAAGGTTGAGCCTGACCTTGTGCTCTGCCCTCTAGTGGCCACTGTGTCTCTGAGCAGGAAAGACCCTGAGCTGACACACCCAGCTGGGCAGGATGCCCATCTCCCCCCCAGCCCCCACCCTCCGGGGCCACCAGGGCCCTGAGAGTCATTGGAGGAGGGCTACAGGCCCCTCCCACTCTCTGGCTCTGTGCCTAGGATGGGTCTCTCCCACCTGGGGTGGAAGGCCAGGGTGGCAGGTGGGAGCGGCCGGCCCTTGATGGGACCCCTGAGCCTAGCCAGTGTGCCCACACTGTGCACCTGCAGGCTCTTCGCAGCCAAGTGCAGCGGCTGCATGGAGAAGATCGCCCCCACGGAGTTCGTGATGCGGGCCCTGGAGTGTGTGTACCACCTGGGCTGCTTCTGCTGCTGTGTGTGTGAGCGGCAGCTACGCAAGGGCGACGAGTTTGTGCTCAAGGAGGGCCAGCTGCTGTGCAAGGGTGACTACGAGAAGGAGAAGGATCTGCTCAGCTCCGTGAGCCCCGACGAGTCCGACTCTGGTGAGCCATGGCGGGAGCTGGGGGGCAGGCGGCCGGGAGGGGGCCCCTGCCGGCGAAGGGCCTTAGCTCTGCACAGACGGCACACCCGCATCGCATGCATATGGTGCTGATGTGTTCACCTGGCCATGTGCCATTACCTGACACCCCCAGGCACGCAGATGCACACGTGGACACTACCACATGTCGTGTACCAGCGTGTGTGCCTATGACGACACATACGCGTGCGTGCACGCATGCACATATAATGCATGTGTGGATACCCATGCCAGGAGTGTATATACATGGACGTGTGTGCATGTGTAGACCTGTGCTTAGATGCCCACGCATGCACAAGCCCACATTCAGGAAGACACACGTGCTCATGCACTTAAACACACACACATGTGCGTGCATGACCCAGCACGCACATCACACATGCACTGAGCAGCTCTGCATGTGGCCACACACGTTTTTCCACATGCTCACACCTGCACACTCACGCACACACCCTGCTGTCTGGCCCACCGCCCTCACCCTCTCTGTCCCTGACGCGGCCTCCACCACCGCGCGGCACCACAGGTCTCTGCCAGCACCGGGTCTGCAGGCTGGTGGCGGCGAGAGGCGGGGATCTGACGCGTCCTTCGTCAGTGAGGAGCAGCAGCCTGAGCTGTTGTTTCCCCTCTGGGTGGGGCCCCGGGGCCCTCTGTGGTGCAGGGAGAGGCCCTGTTTCCTGGGACGAAGGCACCCCTCGCCTCTGCTCCAGCCTCCAGAAGGACTGTGCCAGCTTCGAGCCCTCCTGGAGAAGGGCGGGTACGGGAGAGGAGGAAGGAGTCTTAGAAGGGAAAAGCCAGGGAGAAGGCTGGTGCCAGGTCATGCCAGGGTAGCGGGGAGCACTCGAGCAGAGGGTGCGGAGAGGAGATGCCCTCGTCTGCTGAGCCCTTTGGGGTAACCTAGAGCCCACGGTCACCAGATCCGCCCATCTGGAAGAGCTTTGTTACTGTTGGGGCCCTTGGAGGAAGTAGTGAGCCTCCCATCCGTCTGTCCCTCTGTCCACCCACGGGCAGGGCACCCTGGAGGCTGCCTGGACCCTTACGGCGGAGCAGACAGTGGCCAGGTGCCTCGGGCCCATTCATATGGAGCCTGGGAGGGGGTGTTGGAGGGAGGAGCCCCGCCCCCTCCACAGCGGGGGCGGCGGGGGGGGGGGGCTGCTCCTGCTCTGAGGAAGATGAGCCTGGGAAGAGGAGTCCAGTTCAGACTCAGGGGCCGCAGGAAGCACATGGTGTCCATCTGGGCCGGCATCTCCAAGGCTCACACCTCTGGGGCCTGGAAGTGGCTGTGTGCATGCTGGGTGTGAGTGTGTCTCTGGGCGAATACAGTGCATGCGTGTGTGTGTGTGTGTGTGTGCACGTGCGTGTTTGTGTGTGTGTGTGTGTGTGAATATGTCTTCAGGCTGCGTGTGCCCAGTCCTCTGTGGACCCATGTGCCAGTGTGCCTGTGCATATGCAGCTGTTTGAGTGTGTAACTCGTGGTGGGGAGGAGGTGCTGTGGTCATGAATACTCCTGTGTGAGAATGTCTGGGGGATGTCATCACCTGACATTTCCTGGTCCCTGGAAGCTTCAAGGAAGACGCCCCCCTCCCCCGGAGTCCCCGCTCTGGGTCCTGGCGCCCGCTGGCCCTGGTCTCGTGCAGTGGGTTTTCTCTAAGGCCGACATGCTGGGCTGGGGTCTCCAGAGTGCAGGGGGGTGGAGAAGAGGGGGGCCAGCCCTGGCGGGTGTTGGCTGCAGGCAATGGGATCCCAGCAGGCAACAGCCTACGGGTGCAAGGCTGAGAGCCGCGTACAAAGCTGACGGGCCGGGTATGTCCTCCGCAGTGAAGAGCGAGGATGAGGATGGAGACATGAAGCCGGCCAAGGGGCAGGGCAGCCAGAGCAAGGGCAGTGGGGACGACGGGAAGGACCCCCGGAGGCCCAAGCGACCCCGGACCATCCTTACCACGCAGCAGCGGAGAGCCTTCAAGGCCTCCTTCGAGGTGTCCTCCAAGCCCTGCCGAAAGGTGAGGGGCCGCCGGGGTGGGCGGGGCTGCTCCCCCCCTCCCCCTGCCGGCCCAGCCAGTG
>NW_027530625.1:3789759-3804919 GCF_008692635.1 Crocuta crocuta
CCCCCAGCCCCCCTGCCCCGCCCCCCAGCCTGGGCTGTGTCCATCCGTCCGTCCCTCTGGGCAGGTCCGAGAGACTCTGGCAGCGGAGACTGGCCTCAGTGTGCGCGTGGTCCAGGTCTGGTTTCAGAACCAAAGAGCCAAGGTGAGAGGCCACCTATCGCCCCCACTGGGCAGGATGGAGTGGGCGGTGCGGGCAGAAGACAGGGTCCTGATGGGAGGCGCTGGGAATGCACGGGAGCAGGGAGGCAGGGACTGGCACGACCTGTGTCCCCTGCAGATGAAGAAGTTGGCGCGGCGGCACCAGCAGCAGCAGGAGCAGCAGAACTCCCAGCGGCTGGGCCAAGGTGAGCCGGGGCCAGGGCGCGGGGGCCCAGGCTCAGCCTCCGGTAATGAGGTCCCACCCTCCGCACCCCCCAACTGACCCCTTCCCCCGGGGCCGTCGGGGCTCGGGGAACTGCTGCCTGGGAACCTGGTGAGGCGGAGAGAGGCGGTGGGGACGCGAGCAGGGTGCAGGAGGAGGTAGGGTGGGCTGCCCGGAGGGGGTGGCAGAATTTTCGGGGTCAACACTGCAGCCATCTGAGAATGCCTGGCTGGCTCAGTAGAGCACGTGACTCTTGATCTCAGGGTCGTGAGTTCAAGCCCCACGTTGGGCATAGAGCTGACTTAAAAAACAAGAGCCAACCTGCCACCTGCAGCTGTCTCTCACCTGCAGGCTGTACCGGGCGCTCTTCTCCCCCCTGCCCTGCCCGGCCTCACCTAACTCCCACAGACCCACGGGGGGCGGTGGGGAAGGGCATTGTCACAGCCCGTTTCACAGCCGAAGAGGCTGATGCTCAGTGAGACCAAGGGACTCGCCGGGGTCACTCAGTTTATAAGGGATGAAGCCGGCCCTTTAACGTGACCATACATCCCACTGCTCATGATAGAATTCAGCAGGAATCTCCGGAGAAATCTCCAGAGAGCTTCTGCAGGGCGTTGAGGAGTTCGGGGTGGGCTCCTGGTGGGTGATAAGGAGCCAGTTTGAGGGGCAGTGGCCAGGTCCCCTGCCCCCAAAGACTGGGCTTTGCCAAAATGCTATTTCCATTTCTTGGGCTGGGGCTCACCTCCCAAGCCCCATGGGGACATTGAGCCTTGAAGGGGGGGCACAGGGAGGTACTCGGGACTGCTCTAATGGGGTGGGGGCCCTAGAGCTGCCTGGTCCCAGGTGAGACCAGAGGCCAGGATGCTGATGGGCAGCCCCTCCTACTCAGGACTCAGGGTCAGGCCAGTGTCCCCGGCTGTGCCTGAGCCTCGGAACCCAAGTACTGACTGGGTTCCTCTGCCCCCTCTGACCCGTCCCCTAAGCCAGCCTGGCCTCCTGGGGCTATAGCCATGGTCTCTGGTCTCCCAGCCATCTCCTGAGCTACATCCCACCTTTCTGTGTTCCCAGCTGCCCCCAAGATGTAGCCTCCCTGAGAATGTTCCATGGCCCCCCTTGAGCTCATCACAGCCCATACTGCACACAGCACCCAGCTACCACATCCACACAACACCCCCTGCTCCTCCCAACCCCATCTCAGCAAAGGACACCACCCCCTACCCTGTGCCCACACCAGTAAGCGGGAGTCAATCTGACCCTTCCTATCCTGATTCGCTGTGTCTGCTCAGTCGCCAAGTAGGGCAGTGCTTTTCTTGTCCCATGTCCCTCATGCCCCTCCCAAGGCTTGTCATCCCTACATCCACCTTATCCACCTTACAGGCACCCCAGCCCCTCCCTCCACTTCCTCCATGGTCTCTGCCTCCAGCCTCCACCCTGCCCCTCCTTGGCCAAGACCCTCCCCTGACTTCCTGGAGCCTCAGGGAGAACCCGCACTCCTCGTGGGCCCCCAGAGGAGCCATCTTCCTCCCCACTCCTGGCCGCCTCTCGCTCTCAGCACTAGAGCCCGTGTGCCAGGCCCCCCGCTCCCACCCGGCAGTTTCTCCCCCTCCCTGCTTTTGCTGCCCTTCAACTTGGCACGCCTGCCCCCTAGCATGGTCAGACCCCACTGGTTCTTTAAATCACGTGGAGGTAGGGGGCCCCTTCCTCCAGAAAGCCTTCCTGGAAGCTCTTTGACCTGGATGCGGGCCCCGCCTTGATGCCCCCAGATGCAGGGAGCTCATTGCCCCCACATGGTGAATGATTAGTGACTGCTCAGTGTCTGTCTCTGCCAGGTGGTGAACTCCTGGAGGGCAGAGCCCCTGGAGGAAGGGAGGAGGTGGGATGGGGTGGTCTGTGGCTTTCGATAAATTGATTTTTGAAGAGGAGCTAGAGTGTGTGTGTGTGTGTGTGTGTGTGTGTGTCTGGGGAAGGAGCCAGGGGTCAGATACCTGGGCTCGGTGGCCCCAGAAGACCGTAGGCAACCTGGGGAGGTCCGGAGGAGCTCAGAGGGACTGCGTGGGCACCCTGGACTGGGGGTCATGTTGGAGGGAGGTCTGTGGGAACCCCCGAGGTGCATCTGAGAGGGCCCCCGGGGTGGGGGGGCACTCCGGGATGAGGCGGACAGGGCTGGTCGGTGAAGGTGTGCTCTGTCCCCAGAGGTCCTGTCGAGTCGCATGGAGGGCATGATGGCCTCCTACACGCCGCTGGCCCCCCCACAACAGCAGATCGTGGCCATGGAGCAGAGCCCCTACGGCAGCAGCGACCCCTTCCAGCAGGGCCTCACGCCGCCCCAAATGCCAGGTGACCACATGAACCCCTATGGTAAGCCGCCCCCCACCCCTGCCCNCAGGCCTGGGGCCACCACAGCCACCTCCCAGCCCCGGGCCGGGCAGGCCACGCCAACACGGCCCACCTGCCTCTTCCTGACAGAAGGGGCGCCCTCGAGACCCCACCCGCGGCCCTCAGCACCTCTGGTCCTGCGCTGCCGCCACAGGTCATCCTGTCCCTCCTCACCTCTGGCCACACAGCCTGCAGGGCCGCCAGGAGCTCCAGCCCTGGCTCCTGACGCCCCCTCTACCCCCAGGGAGCGACTCCATGTTCCATGACATCGACAGTGATACCTCCTTAACCAGCCTCAGCGACTGCTTCCTGGGCTCCTCGGACGTGGGCTCCCTGCAGGCCCGCGTGGGGAACCCCATCGACCGGCTCTACTCCATGCAGAGTTCCTACTTCGCCTCCTGAGAGCCAGCTGGCTGCATGGACACTTGGGCCAGGGTCCTGGGGCGGGCCTGCGGCCGCCGCAGCCAGCCCCGCCACCCACACGGACTCTACACACAGCCATACGGTGCCCTTCCCTGGGCCAGCCGGGCAGGCAGATGGGCACAGCCTGGGCAGGGCTGTATCCTGCCCACAGAGACCGCGTCACCCCAGGGACCCAGAGTCTCAGAAAGCCACTCGCCTCCCAGCCCCACCTTGGCCTCCATCGCCTCCTTCTCCCTACCCATCTCTTTTTTGGGAAGCTTAAATTCTCTCTATTTTTTTAAAAGTCCTCTCTGTGTCCAGCCAACCTCCACAGGCCGGGCCTAGGCCAAGACAGGGCCCGCGTGCATGCCCCCCGGGCGGCGGTGTTGGGTGCAGTGCCCGTTACCTGCAAGAAGCACAGGACCCTGCGCTCTGGCTGCGGCCCCCCTCCCCCACCTCCGAGGGCAGGCCTGCCAGCCTGGGCTCACCTGTCCCAGCCCGAGCCTGGAACAGAAGTGGGGAAGAGTTTGGCCGGTGTGCCAAGCCCACTGAGGCACTGCGCGGGGGCGGGGGGGGGGGACGGTCCCTGGGGAGGGGAGACTGAGCCTCTCCTGCAAACATACGCACACTCGAAGGCACACCCATGCGGACAGGCACACAGACGTGTAGACAAGCTAACAGAGACACAGAGGCGCTCTGTGGGTCAGCCTTGCCATGTCAGGAAGGGAAAAGAGGCCAGACAGGGGCAGGGACCCCCTCTTCTTACAGCAATAGGAGAGAAGGAAGGAGGAGCGGGAGGGAGGGGAGAGTTTGGGTCTTGAAACACACGGGAACCCAGATATATCCCTGCCCCAGTCTGTATAGGTGCTGCCTGAGCCGGCAGGGCGCCCGACCTGACCAGCTGCACGGGCAGAGACAGAGCCCCAGACCCAGGGAGTACTGACAGCAGAACCTCCGGGCAGGAAAGCGACTTCAAAAGTCACCCACTTGGCTCATCATCTGAAGTGTGGCTCCCTCTGCCTCTCCTCGCATCCCTCCAGGGGCAAGGAGCCCACTGCTTCATCGGGCCCCAAATCAGCTGCTGTTTTCTGCTGATTTCACCTCTGCCTTTTTCAGCCCTGAGTCTTCATTTATCAAGGCCAGACTTTTCCAGTGTCTCCAGCTCTTCCTCTTAAAACTGTACCCTCAGCTGGGCTCCAGATATAACCCAGTCTTCCCACTGACCATCAGCCAGTCATCTCCCCTTTTTAGGTGCCCTGCCTCTGTTAATGTGGCCCCAAATCCAGTGCACAGTCCAGGCCACATAACCTAGAAACTCACCCTGCCCTTCTGTCACTGAATCTCTTGGCCTTCACATGTGGGGCGGCCAAGCCACATCTCTCTTCTGTGTGTAAGTTGGGGAGGGGGCATCTCTTGTTTAGATCCAGGGAAGGACCTTGACTTTTTGACGAGTTCCATTTCTTATTTGATTCAGTCCAGCATGTGGAGTTTCTCTGCACCCCCAACTCTGTGGCCACTCGTTCACTGTCCCTCCTGAGCACATCTGACCCGTCTAGAGTCACCCCTGGGTTTCTTACCGAAGGCTTGTGCACCTTCAGGGCCTCTCCCTGTCTGGCATTGGCCCATGAGCCAGTGGGTCCTCCTTGGACGATGCTTTCCAGTGCACTTCCAGCCCCGTTTTGTCAAACGCCCTGCCAGAAGCCAGATCTACTTGCATCACCCCCCACCCCGGATCCCCTCAGCTCTAACCCTGTCAAAAGAGGAAGTGAGGGCCCTGTTCTCAGTGACCCCCTCGCTGGCCTCTGGTGGCCACTGTATCCTCAGCCAGGTGCTGACAACCTGCCTTTAATTCTAACGCCAAGCCCTAGGCCGCCCCGAGATCTGCCCAGTCCAGGCTTTGAGCTAATAGAGCGGTGGGTGTCTCTCTCCGCCCTTGGGCCCCTCCACCCCACTCTCTGGGATCCTCAAAGTTCGCCAGCCTGCCCTGTGATTTCGCTCCTCTGTCCTCAGCTTCTCCCAAGTGTCCTGTGCTCTTCACCAGAGCCGTCATCGGGGCCCTGCTGCTCAGTGGTCCCCTGGGGCTGAGCGGCCAGCCTGGCCCTTCCGTGCGTTCCTCGCTCCACACGGACTCCCGCAGGGACCTTGGCCACTGGCCCCCGTCCTTCTCTCCCTTAGTCCATCTGTGCCATCTCTCGTCCTGGGCCCCCAGGGGTCCCTTAAGCAGCCATGCTGATTTCTCGAGAGATTCTCTCTTCCTTCTCTTGTGCTCACAGGGTCCAAGTCACACTGAGGGCACTTGGGGGGTGGGGGGGCCCAGGGCCAGACCCCACCCCCAGCCCCCAGGAGCCCCGGTCCTTTTTCCCAGATTCTTTTGGTAGGAAGGAACCTCAAGAATGGCTGTCTAGTCCACTCCCTTTACCCGCAGCTGGAAGACCTGGGCTGGGGGAGGGGAGGCCACGGGGGCACCATGTCTGCCCCTCAGTCTTTCTCTGGTGAGTGGCCTCCAGGTCAGAGGGGCATGGCTTCTCTTAGAAAACTCTGCCGGCCCCTGGAGGGCATCTCTTCCCGCTCGGGGGCCTCACAACCTCCTAAGTCCAGCCACGGCTCTGCCCCCACTGTGCACTGGTGGCTCCTTATGCAGAGCTGGTACAGAGACCCCCACACTCCTGTCCCATGGACGGCCGCAGCCAGACGGACCTTAGAGAGCCCCGTGGGCCTGAGACGCCCCACGAGTCATGATTAGGTACTTGCTGTATGCTACAGCTCACCGCCCCCGGTTCCCTCGGGCGCCCCCCAGACACTGATGTCCACTCTGCGCAGCCCTGGAGACACAGGTAACAAGGGGTAGGGCCCACCCTTGAGGGGTTTCTCCTAGAAAGAGAGCCATTCACACTCAGACCCAGCCCTGTCCAAACATTAGTGGGGACCCATTTCTCAGGTGAGGAGCCCGAGGCTCAGAGAAAGGAAGCAGGTTTTCAGGATCACCCAGCAGAAGCGCACAGAGACAAGCAGGCTCGCTGGAATCGGGGGCAAGCTGCCATGAACAGGCTCTCCCCACTTCACGTGGGAGGAAGCGCAGCCCTGACTTGGGGGTTCAGCGAGTGGCCAGGGGCGCTCCCCACCCCGACCAACCATCCTCGGTGGTGGCTGGGATGCAAAGCCCAAGAGAAGAGGGAGGTAAAGGTCTGGCCCCAAGGAAAAGGCAGAAAGTGTGAAGTGGGCAGGGGGGAGTGTCCAAGTAAAACCAAGTTCTGAATTCCCTGCCAGGGAAGGTGAGGCTCAGAGGGAGGAAGGAATTTGCCCCAACCAACACAGCAAATGAGGCAGAGGAGAGATGAGAAGGTGGGGTCCTGCCCCGAGCCGGAGCCTCAGCTGCCTGCTCTGTGGAGTCTCCTGGAGGGGGCCACACAGACAGAGGGACACTGGTCCCAAAGGTCAGACCACAGAGCTGCAGGAGAAGCGGCCACTACAAGTCGGCTGGCCGTGTTGGGAGGCTTCCCAGGAGGGGAAGGAGAGGAGTCCACTGCCTCTGGACAAGCAGGGCCCAAACAAGGTCAGGGTTGGGGTGGCCTCTTCCCCCTTATGGGGCTCAGCTGCCCCTTAGCAGTGAGGCTGCCACCCCCCACCCACGTGGAGCCAGTGCCCCTTGCTCTCTGCGCACACGCACCACACGGGGAGCCTCGGGGGAAGAACTAGCAGCTGACCCCTCCCTGGCTGGAGCTCTGGGCACTTCCATGGCTGAGGACTTGACCTCCAGCCCGGAGAACCCGCAGTTCCGGGGGCCCCTCCGCCACGTGGGGAAGAGGATCCGCACTCACACGCGCGCACACAGGTACACACTCACACCCGGGCGCACACGGAGGCTCACAGACCCACACTCCGAGTGCACGAGGCCTGAGGGCTGGGGGGGAACAGGAAAGACCCTCCGACATTTGGCCCTTGGAAGGTGCAGTTTGCAATGAGCCTGTCTGCTGGTGCCCCCATGCCCAGGCTGGGGACCGGCCGCCGGCCATTCCTCTGTGTTCCTTGTACAGACTCTCACTGCCCACCCGCCATCCCCAGACACATTTTATTTAATAACTTGTCATTGTTAAATTATTTATTAGCGTTTACCACATCACCACCCCCAACGTGCCCTCCACGCTCACCTTCTGCCTCTTCCCACAAAAGCAGAAAATGGAAACAACAAAAGATGAGACATCAGTATATTTGTAAATAAACCAACCTGTACACGCCTGTTTCGCCTCTCCTTGGGGGAGGGGCGGGCCGGGCCCTCGAGAGGCGGGAGAGATTTCTCCGGGACTCCAGGGACAGCAGATCACGGAGGAGGGAAGCCTGAGGGCCCTGTTCTCGCCCTGACCCATTCCTTGTCTCATCCCATAATCCTGGGCCTGTCCCAACCCTGAATCACCTCCCTGCTTAAAACAAACCCATCCATCCCCTCTCACTCTCTCCCATTCTGCAGCACTCTTCATTCATTCATTTATTCACCCAACAAACATGAAGGGTCCTTTAAGTGCCAGCTTAAGGCTGGGAACCAGGGATCAGTGGTCTGTGCATCAAGGAGGTAGACTGTGACATAAGCTCAGTCGAGGAAGGAAAGGCCTTGTTACGGCATACTCAACCTCACCTGGAGGGGTGAAGCATCATGGAGGGCTTCCTGGAAGAAGCTACATTATTAAGCTGCGAGCAGAAGTTAGGCAGCATGGAGGAGATGAGGTGGGGAGGAGTGTCTGCCCGTGCTTTGGGCTTGGGGATGGAGGAGAGGGAAAGAAATGATGAGACTAGAGGCAGGACCAGACCACCCAGGGACTTGATGATGACTGGAGAATAGATCCAATTAGGTTGAGAGGACTAGATAGAGGCACGGAGGTTGATTGGGTCACCTAGGGGACAGGTGGTAATGGTTTTGACTTGGGGGTGTCGTGTAATAGGAGAAACAAGGGGACAGATCCTAGAGAGAACCCAGAAGGGCAGTCAAGGCAATGGCCAGATCACCAAGATGGGGGTTCCTTAAGCACTCGGGTCTGGGGCATCCAAGTGGCGATGTCTGGGAGCAGAGCTGGGGGCCTCGAAAAGATAAGAGGCTGAGCCCACAGGTGTTCAACAGCCAGCTAGGTGGTCACAAGGCCCAAGGTGGGTGAACCCGCCCAGGGAAAGACGCTGAGGCCAGACCCCGGAGTCATCATGAGGACTTGGGGCAGGACATGGCTGTGGGATCTGGGAGGGACGGGAGGGTGGGCGGAGACTCAGAGGCACCGAGGCGCGTGTTCCTTGAAGTCTCAAACTGCCTCAGAGGACCTTGGGGAACATCGGTGTGCACGTAGGTGTGTATTTGTGCGTGCCCATGGAAATAGCTCTGGGGGTGGGTTTGTCCGGATATACTGCACACGGAGCTGTGTGTCTGCAGGTTATCAGTGTCTCCTGTGCCGCTGTGCCTACCAGCAAGGCTGCCCAGATCTGCGCACCGAGCCTCGGACGTGTTTCCGTGTGTTGGTGAAGATGTTCACATATCCACACGTGAGGGTATCATTGTGCATCTTCATATACCTGCGCATCCCGGAGGCCTCCGGGCCTCACATCCACAGATCTGATGTCCTAATGTTCTCTCCTTCCCCTCCCCCCACCCCCACCTCTCTGGTTGCTTCTCAGCCTTCTGTCCCCACTGCTGTGGCCACGGTTACCTAGAAGCCCCCTCTAGCTGCTCTCCTTCTGCCCATGGGCACCAGCGCCCCCTAGAGGGCACATTCCACCCTGCACCCTCTTCTGCAGCCTCTGGGTAATTCTCACAGCCAGGAATCTAGACAAATGGAGGCGCTCTTGTTCATTTCCTCCTTTGCAGCCCACAACACCCTGAACAGNAACATTCCACCCTGCACCCTCTTCTGCAGCCTCTGCGTAATCTCACAGCCAGGAATCTAGACAAATGGAGGCGCTCTTGTTCATTTCCTCCTTTGCAGCCCACAACACCCTGACAGCAAGTTTTAAGGTCCCATTTTCCAGAAGGGAACCCGAGGCTCAGAAAGAGGTAGTGATCAGCTCAGTATGACAAAGCTAACAAGGGGCAGCAGAGCCAGGGTTCCAAATCAGGTTTGGCTGCAAATCCACAGCCTCACCAGCACCCCACCTGACCCCTCAAGCCTGTGGTCCTCCAAGGTCAGGCTCAGGGACCTGGGGATCAAGGAAACTCTCCTACATTCAGAGTGGCCTCACGGAGGCCCAGAGAAATTAAGTCACAGCCCAGCTACACAGCACAGAGACCGGGTTAACTGGGTCTTCACGTCCAAGCCCCAGGCCCAGGGTCCTGCAAGAGGGGCCTCCAGGGGGCGCCTGGGTGGCTCAGTCAGTTCAGCATCTCACTCTTGATTTCCACTCAGGTCATGATCCCAGAGTCGGGATCCAGCTCCGAATCGGCCGTGCTGAGTGTGGAGCCTGCTTGGGATTCTCTCTCTCTCCCTCTCTCTCCTCCCCCTGCACTCTCTCTCTTACAAAAATTACAAACTTTAAAAATAAAAAAAGAGGGGCCTCCAAGCTCCGCCCATCAGCCGTGGGTTGCAAACTCTCTTGCCTACAGCAACCGTTTAAAATCCTGTCACTAAAAAATGTGGGGTGGGGGGGATGGAGGGGAGGGGCTGTGCCCATCCAGCGCTCCCCTGTCTCCTGCCTGTCTTCTCTCCCCAGCCCAGAAGGTGAAGGCACAGGAGGGGTGGGCGACACAGGCTGAGTCCCTGGAGACACAGGGGGCGTGGGAGGACGGCTCCCTCCNTGCCACTGCCAATCACCGACCTCAGCCCACCGACCTTCACAACAACCCAGAACAGCTCTTATCCCATTGCACAGATGAAAAATAAACAAAGCTTGGAGAGAAGTAACTTGCTCCAGGGTGATTCCTCCCGGGAACTTGGGGTTGGAGAGGGTCCAGGTCAGGGATCCTGTGCGAGTTGAGAAGGGGGTGTTCCCAGGAGAAGACTGTGATTCTGAGCTGACCCTACAAAACTTGGGTCTTCAAGGGGTCTGAGGCAACCACGCGGTCCTGCCCCCAGAACCCCCCCACTGCTGCTGCCCCCCAGCTTGGCCCGAGAAACCTGCCAGCGGCAGCCCCGGACCAGAGAAGGTGAGGGATGTGCACTGCTACACAGAGTGAGCATCCGCCTGGACAGATGGCCAGGGAGACAGGTGGTCTGACAGGCATTACGAGGGTGGCCAGGAGGAGGGCCACCGCACACAGCCCTGCAGCCCCCTCCCGTGATGGGAACGGTGCGCCGGGCCAGGCAGTGCCGCTGGCCTGCTCTGCAGCGGCTGCCTGCACAACGGGCCATGTCCCACGCGCCATGCTGAGCCCTGCACGTTTTGTTCTACTTACTCCTCGCAGCCCCGTGGGGCAGGAAGGGCTGTGATGTCCACCTGGCAGATGAAGACCCTGCTCTCCTGTTCCCCTCCCCCCCCACCCAGGAGTTCCCACCCTACAGCCAGCACCACTCTGCCTCATATGCTCTCCTTGCTTCTAGGGTCCTGGGACCCCATAGCAGGCAGATTCTGACCCCGGGCACTGACAGCCAGCCAGGGGGACTCTATTTATGGTTTGTCTTCAGAGCAACTCCTGGGGCTTGACTGGAGAACAGAGATAAGGCTGAAGCAAGAGCTACAAGAGAGGCACAAAGGCCTCGAAGTGGCAAGGCTCGTCAGCTGCACCTGGAAATTTAGGGAAAGCCTCCTGGAGGAGGTGACAGCCAGAGCAAACGCTCAGAGGTGGGAGCGGCAGGGAGCCAGCGGCATGGGGCACACCCGGCTTGAATTCAGGACACAAAGGGCCGGAGTGGTCCCTTGTGCTGCCGGTACCCACTCCCCACACTCCAGGAGTCCTTCAGGCCCTTGGCACTGGAGGAGCACCTGACGCAACCCGTTGGCTGATTTCACTGTTGGTAAAGTCAGGCCACTTGGAGACTTTGAATAATACAGAAGAGTATATGTAATGTATGTATTATCGTGGCCTAAAGAGGAATAATAAACAAAACCCCCTGTACTCACTCTATAGATGAAGAGAAACATACATTTCAATGCCTTGGGCCCTTGATGTGCCCCACCGTGATTCCGGGAGCTTTTATTTGTTCATTTGGAAAACTCTGATCCAAATCAGAGTCAAATCAGCAACAAAGTGATGCACAGAAAGTTCTTAGCACAGAATCTACTGGGAATGGACCCCTCGTGGGTAGGCGGCCCCTCGTGCATCTATCCTCTGCGCAGGATACCCAGGACTTTTCTACGAGCAGTGTCCCCCCTTAACAAACCTTGGGGTGCTTTGCTACTAAATCCCGGAGACCAGAAGCTAGTTGAAATTTCACTTCAGAACCTGCAGTCACCGGTCAGGCCACGAGGTGGCGATCGGGAGTCAGGGAGGTGAGCTCCGAGGCAGCTGCTGGGCTCAGAGGTGATGTAGGAATGGCTTCAGATTACCGCCAGGGAAGAAAGGAGCGAAGAAATCCTCCTCCGCAGAGGCGTCTGTGCCCCAGGCCCTGTGCGGGTGCTTAATAGGGATGATACCTTGCTTTCCTTGTCACAACCCTGAGAAGCAGGTGTGAGCATTCCCATCTTACAGAAAGGAACATGGGCTCAGAGAGGTCAGGTAACCTGCCTGAGGTCACACAGCTAGGAAATGGCAGATCTGGGGTCTGAACCAGAGCTGGCTCAGTGACAAAGACACAGGAGGAGGAAAACAAGGGGAGCTGGAAGGGGAGTAAAAATAGCAACCTCTTTAGCGACTCCTAGCCTTATTTTGCCCATTTCACTACTCCTCAGACTGACCTGTGAGGCAGGTACTATCACGACTTCCATTTTGTGGATAAGGAAACTAAGGCTCAGGGAGGCTGAAAGCCAGAGAGAGACTACTTATTATCAGTGCCCTGGCTTCTGGGGAATCAGGCCTCCCTGAGCCCAGAGGGAGGACCACAAGTGTGGGCAGAGAACTACTGGGTCCCCCCACCCCTGCCCCAACACACGTATACACCCTCTGGCCCCTTCTCTTCCCCTGCTGCTCAAAGAGCGAGAGCAGGCTCTGACCCTGCCAAGGATCCAGGGCAGCTTCGGCTTCCCCAGACACATGAGGGATGCTCCCTCATCGGAACAAGATCCAGGTCCACCCCCATAGAGCACAGACCCCTACAGATGCTTCCAGAACAGGCGATTGGAGACATAGCAGGAAGCCCCCCATCAGGGGTCAGTGTTTCATTCGGATCATTTCAGTCGCTGGACTCTGGGGATTGGGGGTGGGGGGGCTCTGCACTCCCCACCCCCCACCCCCAGCTTTGGGGAGTGTGTAGAGCGGCGATTCGAGGCTCCAGTCCTGGGTCTACTTTTCACTGGCCGTGTAACCCTGGACAGGTCACTTAACCACCCCAAGCCTTGGTTTCTTTATAAACTGAGGGGTGAGCACAGAGCCATCATGAGGGTCACATGAGTAAGTGAGCCCGGCACAGGGTCCTGCCAAACCCAGGTACTCAAACAACAAGGCTAAGATTATTCGCGGGTGGCCCTCACTTCTGCCTGCACAGGAAGCTAACTCTCAGCCCAGAACACCAAGCCAAGAGGAGCCCAAAGGCACTGGAGGGAGCTTTTGGAGCTGTCCTTGGCAATGGCAATGGCAATGGCCAGGCTCCCCCCACCGCTGTGGGCCAGGGAAGCTTCCAGATGTGTGTCATGAGATGCCAGGCTTCCTCTCCCGACGCTCTGGGGCTGACAGACTCCTGGCCCTCACATGACCTGAGAGGAGGCATCGAGGCATGGGCAGTGGAGTTTGTCCCTGCCGATCAGCCCGAAGTGTTGTGGTCTACGCCTCCTGGCCTGTGATTGGTCCACGGATGGTGACGGGCACGTTCTGACATCCCGACACCGGGATGCTGGCAGTTATGCTTTGTACCACTGGGGGGAGCCCTAGAGACCGCGGCCAAACACGGACCGGGAGGCAGGACCAAGGCTTGGGTTTATGGAGCCATTAAGGGGCTAACAAACAAATAGCTAATAAAACCCTTTATTACTTAAGCTAGTTAGAGTTAAGTCTCTGTCACTTGCTACCAAAGAGTCGTGACTAAAGCCTGTACCCATCTCACAGGGCTACTGGGTAAATGAATGAGATAATATTTCCGAGTCACTGGCATAAACATCAGTGTTCAGGGGCGCCCGGGTGGCTCAGTCGGTTAAGCGCCCGACTTCGGCTCAGGTCAGGATCTCTTGGTTTGTGGGTTCGAGCCCCGCGTCGGGCTCTGTGCTGACAGCTAGCTCAGAGCTTGGAACTTGCTTTTAATTCTGTCTCCCTCTCTTTCTGACCCTTCCCTGCTCACGCTGTCTCTCTCTCTCTCAGAAATAAATAAAACATTTTTAAAAAATTTTAAAAATCAGTGTTCAAACAAAAAAAAGGTAGCTGATTCTCAACAGGACACAATAACCCCTATACCTCCCCACCCCCGGTTTTGCAACATCACCCCATTTTGTTTATATAAATACACTTTGTGAAAACTCTACTTAACCGTACACAGATTTCCAGCTGGCGGTTAGGAGGAGATATTGTTTTGGGGACAATTTTTCCTGTGGATCCCACTCGACTGGATATTGTCAGAGATTCCTGAGAACAAATGAAAACAATAGTTTCATACAATAGTGTGCATACACATATGGTCAATATGTATTATGAAACAATATGTATTTTGAAACAATAGTTTCAGGGGCGCCTGGGGGGCTCAGTCGGTCTAAGCGTCTGACTTCGGCTCAGGTCATGATCTCACGGTTCGTGGGTTCGAGCCCCGCGTTGGGCTCTGTGCTGACAGCTCAGAGCCTGGAGCCTGTTTCGGATTCTGTGTCTCCCTCTCTCTCTGGCTCTCCTCTGCTCTCTCTCTCTCTCTCGGAAATAAATAAAAAACATTAAGAAATAATAATAAAAAAAGAAACAATAGTTTCATACCATAGTAAAATACATATACCGTCCCTGCCATCAGAGCGCTGGTGGCCATGAGCACCTGCCTGGTGCGGGGTCCCCTCAGTTCACCCCACAGCTGGAATTTGGAGGCTGTACCACAGGGCCAGGCAGTGGGGTACTTCATAAGCAACAGAGTTCAGTTGAAAAAAATGAATTACTGGTGCCGAGTTGCTAATGAGCAAATAATCAGGTTACACCCATCGCAAAAATGTCCACCCACAGAAAGACGTTGACAAGGGCAGAAAACTGGAGTCATGCTCTGCAAAATGGTGAAGCTGGAGCTCTTCAAGAGGTCAACTCACTGCAAATGACCTTTTTGTTTATAAAATTCCCTGCCAACATTTAGAAATGTGGTCATAACCGTGATGGCCAGGACAGTAATAATCGCTGCTACGCGCCAGGTACTTATTTCATTGTCCCTCAAAGTATTTTGAGTATCCCCATTCTACAGGTGGGAACGCTGAGGCTCTGAGGGGTAGAGGAGCTTGTTGAGTGAGCGGCAGATCCTGAGAGCAGGTTTCCTGTGTAAACAAGCAATTCTACCCAGAGGGAAGGCCGGGACAGACAGGTAAAGACCCCAAGTGTTCGCAACTCTGCCCTTCCAAGGAGAGGAGTGGGCTTCACCAGACTAGGCTCCAGGCCGAGGAGGGAGTTGGAATGGCCTGAGGGATGAATGAGGAGGCCTCTTCCCAGGAGAACAGGGGTGAACATTCAAAGGCAGGGCTGAGGGGTGTGGCCCATTCTAAGCAGCTTCCCAGGCACTGGCCCGCAAGCAGCTTCTCAGAACAAGAGAAGCAGGAAGGAGTAAGGGATGCTGGAGGCCAGAAAGCCCCCCTCCCTCTCCTGAGCCAGCCCGGCGGGCCTGATTGCCGGAATGACCTTTGCCTCTTACATCATTGCCTAGTGAGGCCTAGAGGGGAAGGGCGGAGCTCAGAGTGGTCAGCAACTTGCTAAATTCATGCAGCTGATCAGCACAGATGGGAACAGGAAGGTGGGAAAGGGGAGGGAGGAGAATGGGTTCATTTGTGCAGATTAAAGCCCCGCCCTCATCCCCA
>NW_027530625.1:3804964-3819436 GCF_008692635.1 Crocuta crocuta
GAAACTAGAAAGTTGAAAAACAAGCATGGGGGGGCGAGGGTGGGGGGGGAAGAGCTTGTCCATGGGGAGCCTGGATATAGGAGCAGGTGCAGCAGGGGGCTGGGAGGCCAGACCAATCAGACTGGACCCCTGGGAGCCTGGCCACACTCCCTGAGCACTTTCCAAATCNCCCCGACCACCGCGCTGGGGGAGTATTCAGGCAAGTTGCTGCGATTGTGTCTTTCCTGGAGTTTCTGCTTTAGTCGAGGTGCCGCTTTGTTGTTGGCTACAAAAGGTTTGGGATTGCTCTATGCTCCGCAAGGAATGCCTCTTCCTGCACTCAGCCATGTTCCTCTCTGTCCCGTGTCGTACTTTTAGCCTTGAATTCTACTTCGATGGCAACCTTGGCGCTCCTACGTCCCGTTTGGTTTTCATCCTGTCTGTCTTTGTCCAGAACCTTTCTCTTGCAGTCTCTCTTTGTCCTTTTTTGGTCATTTCTTGTTTGTTTTTTTTAAAGCATGTAAGAGGAGTTCATTATTATTGTCATTATATTGGATACATACGCCAGGCAAATATGTAACTGATATAAGTTATGAAGCAGAAGAACACCTCTGAACATGGACCAAAGATAAGAGCTAGAACATTACCCAAAACACTGAACCTTCCTCTGTATTCCACCCCTCCCTTCCCCTTCCTCACTCCTGAAGATAACCACTATCTTGTATTCTGTGTTTATCACTGCTTTGCTTTAAGGAAAAATCCTAATCCCCCCAATTATATATCATTCAATTTTGCTTGTTTTTTGAGCTTTTTTTTTTTTTCCCCACAAGGGATATCATAGCCTTCTCCTAGTTCCTTTCGAAAAATCAATATTGGGGCGCCTGGGTGGCTTAGTCGGTTAAGCGTCCGACTTTCACTTAGGTCATGATCTCACGGTTCGTGGGTTCGAGCCCTGCGTCGGGCTCTGTGCTGACTGCCAGCTCAGAGCCTGAAGCCTGTTTCAGTCTGTGACTCCCTCTCTCTCTGACCCTCCCCTGCTCACGCTGTCTCTCTCTCTCTCCTAGAAATAAATAAAAATATTTTTTAAAAAAAAGAAAAGTCAATATTGTTGCCAGCTTTCACCCACATTGTTGCATGTAGCCATTGTTTGTTACGATATGACATTCCATTTATTTATGAATTCTCCTACTGCCGATATTTGGATTTTTCCAGCTCTTCACTAGAATGAACAATGCTGCTGCAAGGTTCCTAGTGCACACATTAAGCTGGTTGGGGCGCTGCTTAATCGGGGCGACCCCCGATCCGCACAGGGTCAGCTTTGTAGGACAAAGTCCGTTTTCCAGAGTGGTTTGGCGAAAAGAGTTCCCGCCGCTCCCCATCCTTCCCAGTACTTCCCAATTTTGAGCTGCCCCAAACATCTGGATTTGCTACCTACTGCCTTCCTGTTAATAAGGTTGAGCACTTTTTCATATGTAGACCCTCCGTTTGTGTTTCCTCTTCTGTGAAAGGCTTATTTGTGTCTCTTGCTCAATTTTCTTTTGGATTGTTTGTCTTTTTCTTATTTACCTCTAGGGGTGTTCTTTTTCTTGTTGTTTATTTAAGATCTATTCTGGATACAAATTCTTTGCTAGTTATATGTGTTCTAAGTAAGTAATTTCTCCCAGTGTGTGGAATAGATGTTTTTCTATTAATCCTTTTTTTAAATTTTTTAAAAAAGTTTTATTTTATTTATTTTGAGAGAGAGTGGGGGAGGGGCTGAGAGTGATGGAGAGAGACTCCCAAGCAGGCTCTGCGCTGCCAGCCCAGAGCCCAAATAGGGCTCGAGCTCACAAGCCCTGAGATTATGATCTGAGTGGACATCAAGAGTTGGGCGCTTAACTGACTGAGCCGCCCAGGTGCCCCTAGGAGTTTTTATATTTATTTATTTATTTATTTATTTACTTACTTACTTACTTATTTATTTATTTATAATATTTATTTATTTTTGAGAGAGACACAGAGAGGGAGAGACAGAGAACTTAAAAATAAAATCTCTAAAAAAAAGAATTTGGGGGAGGGCACAGGTGAGATAAAGATCCAGTTTCATGTTTTTTCATATGGGTAAGCAATTATTAACGCACCTTGCATTGAATAGTTAATCCTTTCCCTGAAAAGCCAGTTCTCTTGTATGTATGCATGTATGTCAGGTTTTCATGCATCTGAGCGTCTACTGCCTCACTGGTCTGCTGGGCTAATCCTATGCCAGTATCGCGCTGTCTTAACTATAAAGACTTTATTAAGTTGTGATTGCATTTAAGGCATGTTTTACCCCCATTTCTTCTTCAGGATTGTATGGCCCATCTTGGCCTTTTGCTCTTCCACATAGATTTTAGAATCAGCTTGTAAAGTACTTTTCAATGTCCTGTTGGGATTTTGGTCAGAACTATACTCCCTCTATAGATCAATATGGGGAGAATTGATAAAATATGGGTGATGAGTCTTTCCCTCCTTGAGTGGAATCAGCAGAATCAAATCTCCCTGTTTTTCTAGGTCTTCTTTAGTGTCTTTCAAGAGTTGTATGGTTTTCTGCATCAAGTCATATATATCTTTTATTAGCTTTGGTTTTTAGAGTGCTTACTTTATGTCAATTTCCTAAATGTTGTCTGTCTCTGAATTGTTTTATAAGCAGGTATTATGAAATGTAATTTAGTTTTAAATATTATCATATATCCTGCCACCTTGATAAACTCTTATCAGTTCTAATAATCTCTCAGCATATTATTTTGGCTTTTTAATGTAGATAATCATATCTGGAAATTATCATTTTGTCTCTTTCTAATATGTGATATAACATATAGATATACAATTATTATAAATGGTATTATATACATATATAATATATTTTCACATTAAACTACCCTTACATCCATGGTATCAAGCCAGTTTGGTAATGATTTTGAATATATATTTTTTTCTTTTTCTTTCTTTTTTTTTTTGAGAGAGAGCATATGCAAATGTGAGTGAGGGAGAGACACAGAGGAGAGACAGAGTAAGAGGGAGAGACACAGAGGAGAGACAGAGTAAGAGAAAGAGAGAGAGGGAATCATAAGCAGGACCCATGCTCAATGCAGAGGCTGACGCAGGGCTCCATCCCACAACCATGGGATCATAACCTAAGCCAAAATCAAGAATCAGATGCTCAACTGACTGAGACATTCTGGTGCCCCTATATTTTTTCTTCTTTATTCCTGTTCTTATACAAAGCTATCTGTGATTTTTTTTTTAATGTTGGGTTTCTTTAAAAATTTTTTTAGTGTTTATTTGTTTTTGAGAGAGACAGAGGGTGATTGGGGAGGGGCAGAGAGGGAGACACAAAATCCGCAGCAGGCTCCAGGCTCTGAGCTGTCAGCACAGAGCCCAACGCGGGGCTCAAACTCATGAACCGTGAGATCATGACCCAAGCCAAAGTTGGATGCTTAACAGACAAGCCACTCAGGCACCCAAAGCTATCTGTGATTTTAAATATTTCGTTGGATTCCATTTTCTCCTATTCTTTAAAAAAATGTTTTTTTAAAATGTTTTATTTATTTCTGAGAGAGAGACAGACAGACAGCATGAGCAGGGGAAGGTCAGAGAGAGGGGGAGATACAGAATCTGAAACAGCCTCCAGGCTCTGAGCTAGCTGTCAGCACAGAGCCCGACACGAGGCTTGAACTCACGAACCGTAAGATCATGACCTGAGTCAAAGTTGGATGCTTAACCGACTGAGCCACCCAGGCGCCCCTGTTCTCTTCTAGTTTGTTTGTTTGTTTATTTTATTTTTTTAATGTTTTATTTATTTCTGAGAGATAGTATGAGCAGGGGAGGATCAGAGAGAGAAGGAGACACAGAATCTGAAACAGGCTCCAGGCTCTGAGCTAGCTATCAGCACAGAGCCCAACGCAAGGGCTCAAACCCATGAACCGTGAGATCATGACCTGAGCCAAAGTCGGACACTTAACTGACTGATCCACCCACGTGCCCCTCTCCTATTCTTTCTTGATTTTTGTATGCAGGCACATGGGTGAGGTTGTCCTGGTTTGGGTATTGAAGTTATACTGGTTTCTCAAAATGAAATGAGGGCTTCCTCTTTTCTATCCTCTGGATGAGTGTGTATAAAATTGTAATATCTGTTCTTTGGATGTTTGGAATCATCTGGGCTTGATATTTTCTACATGGAACTATTTCAGCTATGCATTCCATTGTAGTTTGGGGACTATTCAGGATTTTTATTTCTTCTTGAGTCAGTTTTGATAAGTCATGTGTTTCAAGGAATGTGTACATTTTGCTTGTGTTAAAATGTATTAATACAAAGGTGTATAGGGTATTCTTTTTTATCTTTTTTAAAAAGTTTATTTAGGCAATCTCCACACCCAACATGGGGCTCAAACTCACAACTAGGAGAGCAAGAGTTGCAGGTTTTTCTCACAGAGACAGCCAGGTGCCCTCTTTTTTTTAATCTTTTAAGTCTCTTCTCTGTATGTAGTAATATTTTCTTTCTCATTGCTAATATTATTGGTTTATGCCTGTGTCTTTTTACTCTTTAAATTTTGCCAATATTTATCTGTTTTATCAGATCTTTCCAAAAACCAGTTTTGTCCTTGTTGATTCTGTGTATCTTTATTTTTCTACTTTACTGATTTATGGTATCCTTTCTTCTAGTTTCACCGAGTTCTCTTGTTCTTTTGCTAATATTGTGAGATGGATGCTTAGCTCATTACTTTTCAGCCTTTTTCCCCCCATAATATAAGTATTTAAGACTCTACATTTCCTTCAAACTACCACTTTTGCTGCATTCCACAATTTTGGATATGTAATATTTTCACTCAGTTTAAGTACTTTAAAATTTTCTAGCGGGGCGGGAGGGAATTTTCCAGCGGGGCACCTAAGTGGCTCAGTCCATTGAGCATCTGACTCTTCATTTCAGCTTAGGTCATGATCCCACGGTTCTGGGATTGAGCCCCATATCAGGCTCCATGCTCAGCATGGAGATGTTCCCTCAAAATAAAGAAATAAACTTAAAAAAAATACTCTTTAAAAATGTACAAAATAGTATCGATAGTAATAATGTCTACTTTGTGGGCAAAAATAAAAAGGGGAGAACTCAAATACTGGACATTAATTTGGACACAAGTTGGAGGGGTGATTGGAGTTAATGTGATTGAAGGTCTTTGGATTATCTGGGGGGTGGTGAAGTAAAATAATTGTTAACTTTTTAAAAATACAATTTATTGTCAAATCGGCTAACATACAGTGTGTAAAGTGTGCTCATGGTTTTTGGGGTAGATTCCGATGGTTCATTGCTTACATACAACACCAAGTGCTCATCCCAACAAGTACCCTCCTCAAAGGCCATCACCCATTTTCCCCTCTCCCCCACCTCCTATCCACCCTAAGTTAGTTCTCTGTATTTAAAAGTCTCTTCTGGTTTGCCTCCCTCCCTCTCTGTTTGTAACTATTTCTCCCCTTCCCCTCCCCCATGGGGAAAACTAATGTTAAGTTTTTCAAGATCCACATCTGAGTGTAAACATATGGTATCTGTCCTTCTCTGACTGACTTATTTCACTCAGCATAATGTTCCATCCACGTTGCTGCAGATGGCATGATTTTATTCTTCCTCGTCGCCAAGTAGTATTCCATTGTATTGTGTATATAAACCACATCTTCTTTATCCATTCATCAGCTGATGAACATTTAGCCTCTTTCATTATTTGGCTATTGTTCAAAGCACTGCTATAAACATTGGGGTGCATGTGCCCCTATGAATCAGCACTCCTGTATCCTTTGGATAAATTCCTTGTAGTGCTATTCCTGGGTCATAGGGTAGTTCTATTTTTAATTTTTTGAGGAACCTCCACACTGTTTTCCAGAGCAGCTGCACAAGTTTTCATTCCTACCAACAGTGCAAGAGGCGGGTTCCCATTTCTCCACATCCTCACCAGCATCTGTTGTTCCTTGAGTGGTTAATTTTGGCCACTCTGACCGGTGTGAGGTGGTATCTCAGTGTGCTTTGATTCCTATTTCCCTGATGATGAGTGACATTGAGCATCTTTTTTATGTGTCGGTTGCTCATCTGGATGTCTTCTTTGGAAAAGTATCTATTCATGTCTTCTGCCCATTTCTTCACTGGATTATTTGTTTTATGGGTGTTGAATTTGATAAGTTCTTTAGATTTTGGATACTAACCCTTCATCCAATATGTCATTTGCAAATATCTTTTCCCATTCCATCGGTTGCCTTTTAGTTTTGTTGACTGTTTCCTTTGCAGTGCAGAAGCTTTTTATCTTGAGGTCCCAATAGTTCATTTTTGCTTTTAATTCCCTTGCCTTTGGAGATGTGTTGAGCAAGAAATTGCTGCGACTAAGGTCAAAGAGGTTGTTGCTTGTTTGCTCCTCTAGATGGTTTCTTGTCTCACATTTAGGTCTTTCATCCATTTTGAGTTTATTTTTGTGTATGGTGTAAGAAAGTCTAGTTTCATTCTTCTGCATGTTGCTGTCCAATTCTCCCAGCACCATCTGTTAAAAAGGCTGTCTTTTTTCCATTGGATATTCTTTCCTGCTTTGTCAAAGATCAGTTGGCTGTATACTTTTGGGTCCACTTCTGAGTTCTCAATTCTGTTCCATTGGTCTATGTGTCTGTTTTTGTGCCAATACCATACTGTCTTGATGATGACAGCTTTGTAGTAGAGGCTAAAGTCTGGGATGGTGATGCCTCCCGTTTTGGTTTTCTTTTTCAATATTTGGCTATTTGAGGTCTTTTGTGGTTCCATACAAATAACTAATTATTAACTTTAGACTTTTTTAAGTTTGAAAGATATAATTTTAAGGGTAATTACTGAAAGAATAGAAAGGGAGGATGCACTTACCAAATGCAGTGCAAAAGAAATGAAAGAAAGGGGGAAAACCCTCAAGTTAAAAAAAAATTTTTTTTAATGTTTATTTATTTTTGGGAGAGAGAGACTGAGACACGGCATGAGTGGGGGAGGAGCAGAGAGAGAGGGAGACACAGAATCTGAAGCAACTCCGGGCTCTGGGCAGTCAGTACAGAACCTGATGTGGGGCTCAAACTCATGAGCTGTGAGATCATGACCTGAGGCAGAGTTGGGCAACTGAGTCGACTGAGCCACCCAGGTGCCCCGAAAATCCTAAGTTTTTAAAAAGTAAGAAATGAGAACCATGCAGAAGACAGTGGGTCAAAAAAAAAGCACAAAATTAGATTGCAGATACAAGTCCAAATTTATCACTAATCTTAAAAAAAATGCAAGTGTGGGGGCGCCTGGGTGGCTTAGTCGGTTAAGCGTCCGACTTTCGCTTAGGTCATGATCTCGCGGTTCGTGGGTTCGAGCCCCGCGTCGGGCTCTGTGCTGACTGCCAGCTCAGAGCCTGGAGCCTGTTTCAGATTCTGTGTCTCCCTCTCTCTCTGACCCTCCCCTGCTCACGCTGTCTCTCTCTCTCTCTCCTAGAAATAAATAAAAACATTTAAAAAAATTTAGAAAAAAAATGCAAGTGTGCTAAACTCTCTAGGTAAAAGACAGAGATGATCAGATACAATATTTTTTTTGAAAAACCAGCCATATGTGGTCTATAAGAACCACTCCTAAAACATAAGGACACTGAAAGGCTGAAAATAAAGGTATTCATTAAATGTATCAGAAAAATACTAACCAAAGGAAAGTTGTAGCAGTTTTATTAGTATCCAGAAACTAAAGAGTAAGGGGCACCTGGGTGACTCAGTCGGTTGAGTGTCTGACTCTTGATCTCAGCTCAGTCATGATCCCAAAGTAATGGGATTAAGCCCCACATCGGGCTCCATGCTGAGCATGGAGCCTGCTTGAGATTGTCTCTCCCCTCCCCTGCTCACAGGCATGCACTCTCTCTCTCTCTCTCTCTCTCAAATTAAAAACATGTATAATAAAAATAAATTTAAAAAATTAAAAATAGAGATTAAGTTAAATATTATTGTAAGAGACAAAGTTCCTAATAATAATAAAGGTTTTTGTGCATCTAGAGGATAAAACAATTGAATGAATAAAACAGCCTCAACATATACAAGGCAAGAATGGAAGAACTACAGAGAAAAATTGATAAATCCATGATCATTATGAAAGATTTCAATGCATCTCTTGTAATTATTGATATGTCTAGTAAAGAAAAAAATTAAGGACTTAAACTACACAATTGACAAAACCTGAACAAGTAGATGTAGATAAAATCCCAATTCCAACAATTAGTGAATACACGTTTTCATGCACACATGGGAAATTTATTAAAAGTGACCATGTACTAGAATATACTGCAATTCTCAACAAATTATAATAACTGGAATCATACAGATCATGTTTCTGTAAACCTATAATGGAAGCAGGTTAAAAGTCTATGATAAAATGATGAGTAAAAAAATTTTCCATATGTTTGAAAATTAGAAAAAACTCATACTGGAAAAACTATTGTTTTAATTTAGAGAAAGAGAGCAAGCGTGTGAGCAGGGGAGGAGCAGAGAGAAAGGGAGAGAGAGAATCCCAAGCAGGCTCAGCCCACAGCCTGATGCAGGGCTTGACCCCTTGAATGGTGAAATCATGACTTGAGCCAAAACCAAGCCAGATGCTTAACCAATGGAGACACTCAGGTGCTCCTATTTTATACGTTTTTAATTTATATTTACCTATATGTTTACCATTTCTTTACTAATGATTTCTTTTCTTTTGAGATTATTTTTCTTTACAGAAAGCCTAACAGTGGTATATTTCCCTCAGGTTTTATTCATATTAAAAATGGCTTTATTTTGTTATCGTTTTCAAAAGATAGTTTTTATTTTTTTTTATTATTTTTTTTTTTATTTATTTCTAGGAGAGAGAGAGACAGCATGAGCAGGGGAGGGTCAGAGAGAGAGGGAGTCACAGACTGAAACAGGCTCCAAGCTCTGAGCTGGCAGTCAGCACAGAGCCCGACGCGGGGCTCGAACCCACGAACCGCGAGATCATGACCTGAGCAAAAGTCGGATGCTTAACTGACTAAGCCACCGGGCACCCCAAAAGATAGTTTTTAAAAGATAGGAGCACACAAGTCTTAGGTCAACAATTGTTTTGTATTCCATCTTGTATTTCTTTGAACCTTTTATACATGATTCTTCTGCATTCTGTCTTCAGTCATTTCAATAGCTGAAGTATTTAGGAAAGGTATCCAAGTATGGTGTTTATTATATTGCTGACTCTCACTCATGGTGGCTTGTTTCCTTACAAGTTTGGTGATCACTGATTGTGAGCTCATGTTCTGTTAATTTTAATCTGTGAGAATCCTGGGGGCCTAAGCTGAAGATGCCTTCCTCCTGAGGTGCATTGTTTCTGCCAGGAGTCAGGGGATGCTGTTAACCTAGAGCTACTTTAACCACCATTAAGAGACCCTGGCTCAATGCCAGAGTCTCATGCTAAGTTCTCTTGCTTTGCCTCTGCCCTTGACTTAATTTGCCTACCACAGCACATATTTCGCTAATTTTCCTTTAACCTGTTATTCACCACTCTACTGCTTCAGTTTTAGTTCCCCATTGTCTTGTATTTTTCTTGGCAGAGGGTGTTTCGTGGAGATTTTCCTTACTTTCTAACAAACTCAGCAAAGCATAAAAATGCTGGTTTATTTGTTTTCTTTTGTTTTTGTAATTCATGCAGAACCTAGTTGAATTTTAGTGAGAGAGACTTTCAGAGCGCTAGCTTACCATCTTGCCAAAAGTAGAAATCCCAGGGGTGCCTAGGTGGCTTAGTTGGTTAGCATCCAACTTCAGCTCAGGTCACAATCTCACAGTTTGTGTGTTTGCGCCCTGTGTCAGGCTCTCTGCTGTCAACAGAGCTTGCTTTGGATCCTCTGTCCCTCTCTGTCTCTCTGCCCATTCCCTGGCTCACTCTCTTTCTCTCTCTCTCTCTCTCAAAAATAAATACATTTTTAAAAGTAGAGATCCCATGATGTTACTACCATCCCTATTTTATAGATGAGGAAACTAAGGCTCAGAAAATCCTAAGTCTTGCTCAAGACTACACAGCCATCCAGTGGCATTCTAGAGACTAGAAGCCGTTCTGTCTGACTCCAGAGCCCAAGCATGAGTATTTAATCAATGGGTTGCTGGTCCCTAAAGGACAAGAAACATATTTACAGGGTTGCAACCCTGAAGTATGTGGTGCAAGCCCAGGCCAACACTATGGGATGAAGCCACAAGCTTCTGCTGGGAAAAGAATGAGGAAACCCCGTCTGGCCCAGGGTGGGCAGGCCCCCAGACACCCAGCACCATCTCACACTGGCTTAACTGGAGCCAGTTCAGGGTGTAGCCTGCTGCGCCCACCCTGGGAAGGGAGCCAACAGGCACATCCTGCACTCAGGTTTCCATGGCAACCAGTCATCCTATGAGATGCAAAAGCCACAGGCAGTGAGTGAACGTTTCTGAATCTTGAGTCCTCATTGCAGGTGGGTCTTCTGCAGCCTTGGGGGTGGGGGTGGGGGGGGAGACAACGTGAGGGAGACTCAGAGGAAAGAGAATTTGTGCAATGCAGTCATGTTCAAACAAACCACTCACCAGCTCCTTTCTCCTCCCCTGTTATGGGGCCCTCAGGGTCCCAGGTCCAAGAAGTCTAGAAACTTCCTAGAAAGCAGCCTGGTAGGAGGTCCCAAACAAACAGGCTCCCCTTTCTCATTCAATAGCAATCCCCTCAGGCCTCCTTCCACCAGGTACTTGGGCTCCCATGATAAATGAGGACCCCTGCCCTGGGTGAGCAGTCTCTCACAAGAGCCAGACATCTCCTAACTGGGGGACAAGGAAGCAGAGAGATCAGGAGAGTACCGAGAAGGGTTTTCCTCCAGAAAGGCTTCCCTGAGCAGACAGATCCATTGGGGCTGGGCCTCAAAGGGTGACCGGAAATCAGCCTTGTAGAGAAGGGAGGGAAGGACATTACAGGCAGAGGAAATAGCTGCAATGGGGTCAGAAGCAAGCAAGAGCAAAGTGACTTTAGGGAAGCCACGGAGGGGAGTCAGACCAGAGCTTAAAGGCCTTGAACGTGATGCTGTGAACTCCGGCTTTATCCTGGGAGCAGCAGGCAGCCCTTAAAGAGTTTTATGAGGGGATGACATGGTCCCACTGTCATCACAGTATGGAGGATGGATAGGAACGGGGGACGATGACTAGTGGCAGGGATAAGAGAGAGGGGGACAGATTTGAGAGATGTTGAGAAGAGCAAATCAGCAAGATGTGATGAGAGATTGTATGCGAGGAGCATGAAAAAGATGGGCGCGTTACCCGGGAGACAGAACGCAGGAGCCAGAGTGGGAATAGAGCAGGGGCGGCCATATCAGGCCCTTGCTGGGTCATGTGGAGGTGACCAGTTCTCCTCATAAAGATGCTCGTGGTTGAGCTCCCTAGAGTGTGATATCCAGGACATTTCCTCTCCAGGTCAATGGAGAAAAAAAACAATGTTTTAGAGCCTTCTTCAGCCTGGAGGCTTCCAGCAGGCTTCAGCCACCAGGTGGGCTGTTCCAGCTGCAGTTTACCCCCCAGAGCTCCCCCCTCACCCCTGCTCTGAACCACCCCTGGTGTCCGCCCAGCCCCTGCAAGGGACATCCTGGGCAGCTGGTGTCTCCCACTGCTGGGCCGACGATCCCATCTCGGAGGCCAGTGGAGCCAAATTTCTGTTTTTGTCCTGTTTTCTTCTGGTTATGTGCTTGTCCCAGTTACGTGGGTGGCTGCTCAATTGTGCAGCTCGGGGCTCTATTAATAAGTGGATTGTAGAGGGCCGCCTGGGCGGCTCAGTGGGTTAAGCATCCGACTTCAGCTCAGGTCACAATCTCCCAGTTTGTGGGTTCGAGCCCTCTGTTGGGCTCTGTGCTGACAGCTAGCTCAGAGCCTGGAGCCTGCTTCAGATTCTGTGTCTCCCTCTCTCTATGACCCTCCCCTGCTCNGGCTCTGTGCTGACAGCTCAGAGCCTAGAGCCCGCTTCAGATTCTGTGTCTCCCTCTCTCTCTGCCCCTCCCCTGCTTGTGCTCTGTCTCTCTCTCTCTCTCAGAAAAAATAAGCATTAAAAAAAAAAAAGATGAATTGTAGAGAAGTCAAGGTGATGATTGCAAATCTAAGAAGGTGGCTCTGGAGTCAGACAGACCACGTACAAATTCGGACTCCACCCTAATGGCTGTGTCTATGGGCAGTGACTCCCCCACTTAATGAGATCTGCAGATACGCTACATCCTCACACATCCTGCTCGCACTTCTCTCCTCCCTCACGCCCTCTCTCATGTTCTCAGGCGTCTGTTGTTCATGCTCCCCTCTACCCCCTCGCTCCTCTCCAGGCAGGGCCACACCCCTTCCCCTTCTTCCAGACTGATCCTGGTAGGGAGTCACCTCAGGCTCCTGAGGGAATCATGTGGGGACCAGGGACCTCTTCACTGGCCCCCCTTCATCTCCAGCCCTCCATCCTGATCTCCAGGCAGGTGCTGGGCCCGGGCCATCAGCGACCCGAGTTTGCCTAGCCTGAGTACTTGACCCTGCCTCTGGACTTTGGGGGTACCATCCTGCCCCAGAGGAAGCTTGGGGGGGTGGACTTGGCAATGCAAAGGGGTTCCAAGGCTGGTATCTATGTCTGCTCCTCTTATTCTGTCTTCCAGCAGTCCCCACCACCACACACGCCCCAATACTCTCCGGGAGCAGGAGGAGGGAGGCGTGTCTGGCCTTGGAGTCTGGAGAGGGGGCGGGGCCTGACCTGAGGCGCTTGAAGGCGAGCCCCGCCCCCTGGTCCTGGCCAGTGAAGGCCACCTTCCCCCGGCCGGGCGCCCCGCAGAGTCCGGGCGCCCCGGGCCTGACCCGCGCCCGGCCTGGTGGGGCCCACCCCTCGGCCGGGGCAGGCTCCCAGACCCAGCACCCGCTTCCTCCCCAGGGCGGGGCCCGGCGGCCACAAGCCAAGCGCCGTAAAATTTAAAGAGGTGAGAGAGACACTGCGCAGAAACCTCAGCAGCGCGGGGAAATGAAATAAGGCCTCCCTTCTGGGCNGCCCGCCCCCGTCCGAGCCGCGGGCCCGGGCCCCGGGCCGCTCCGCAGGGGCCAGGTGCGGGCCCGGCGCTCTGCACCCCCTCTCCAGGGCTGGGGTACAGACACGCTCCCCATGCTGACCCCCTAGCGTGGGAGAGAGAGGCCAGGCACCCAGGGATCCGGGCCTCAGCAACCTGCCGAGCGTCCCAGGCTAGGGCCGCGGTTGGCCCCTGTCCCTTGTCCGCTCCAGGGCGGAGAGCGCCCCCTCCCCCTAATGGAACAGCGGGCACAGAAGTCCCCCGCCCCCCACGTGTCCTTCCTCCGGGGTCGGACGGTGCTTCTGGTTCCTGCTGCCCCTCCCTCTCCGCACCGNGCAGCCCCCCACTTCCCCCCATGATGGATGGAGCCTTCAGGGAGCCAGCGCGGGCGGGCTGCGCTCAGGCGGAAATGAAGAGGATAAGATCTGCGAGCCGAGTCGCCCGTGACACCGTGATATCCGCCTCGCTCGCTGCTCTCCGGGTGATGGATGGCGAGGAGCNCAGATACCCTCCCCTCAACACCGCCCCCACGCATCTGATGGTGCCCCTCACTCCTGTAGGGGGCTATCCCTTTTCCCCTAATACACTGGCCGCAGACCCTTCCCTGGCACTCACAGGAGTAGCCTTAGCGCAACTCTACCTTACACATCCGCGCGTCCAACTGCGCTTGCCTGCACAGATAGACACATCCAGGCAGAGTCTACACCCTCGTCCCCAACACGGGTTTTCCTAGAGTCTCATGGACCATTCAGGGGATTCGACCACTGTGACACTCAGCCCTGGGCGGGGGTCTTGGGGAGCAGGACAGCAGTTGCTCCCTGCGCTCATCATCTTCTGTGGCCACTGATTAGGTCAGGCTTAGCATGGACAGGGACAGTGGACGGCGCCAGTACTGTCCAAATAGGCCTCACCGTCAGCGTCGCCATGGTTACCATCCTCTAGCACGATCACACAGCAACATCATCGTTACTATGGCTACAGGCATCCGTCCTCCGCAATTGCTACCATTTGTTTGCCATCGGCATTATCATTCATTCGTTCACTCACTGGTGTATTCGCTCATCCCCTCACTCCGCTCATCAGCTGGGGATACAGAGATGAGTAAACCGATGTCCGCTTTGGGGAGGGCACAGCGGAATGGGGGAGACAGAGGAGCAACCAGTGCTGTTGGACATTCTGCAGAGCCCTGAAGGACAATTAGAATTTGCTACATTGATGTTTTGGTGGAAAGGATACACAGGGGACACCGGGCAGGAAGGGCAACAATAAAAAGAAGGGCATGAAGGCATCAACAGCATCACCGCCACCACGGGGTGCTCTGTGTACTCGGGAAGAGTAGTAGACTCTGAGGTGCCATCGTGGCCAGGCGTAAGGAGAGGTAGCCGGTTGCTGCCACACTATGGAGGATCTTTAAAAACCCAAGTTCCCCCATGGTATGGCTTTT
>NW_027530625.1:3819469-3888490 GCF_008692635.1 Crocuta crocuta
TATGGCTTGAGTAGTCTGACGGACCTGGGTTTGAGTCCCGAATGTGCCACGTCCTAGCTTAAGGACTTTGGACACATCATTTCTGCACAGTGTCTGGCACTTACTAAGTGTTGGGGAAGCCATTGTTTTACTTACTGTTACTTTTAACCACGAAAAAGAGCTTCGGAGAATCGCTAACAATAATACTTTTGGCCTCTAGGGGGAGCGCAAGTTCCTCTCTCCCTAATCGACCTCCTATGCCAAACCCCAGAGGAACCAGGGTGGGTGGTTAAGGCCAAGGGTATCATTGGAGGATGAAATCTGGAAATGGGGCATTCCTAGAAACCAGTCCACCTGTGTGCCCTCTCCTTTGTCCACAGGCTGTCTCTCAAAGGGAAGGAGCTCCTACCTAGGCACATGGCAGGTGGGTAAAGGCGTGGGCCCTGCTCACCTGAACTGTGGATTCAACACTGTGGTTTGAACCCAAGGCCTTATGTGACTATTCTTTAACTGGGGCTTCCCATCAGAACCAGCTGGAAGCCTTTTTTGAAATGTGAATGCCTGGAAAATTCTGACTCAGCAGGTTTGGGTTTGATTCCTGAAAGAAGCTCCTTGGGGAGCACTCATTAGTGTGCTCCTAGTTAATTTCCAAGATATCTTGCTGTTGCTGCCCTGGGACCAGCACAGAGTAGGCATCTTTGGTACTTCTGTGCTACCTCTCTTCCTTCTCAGTAACACTATTCATATCCACAGAACTCTGCATATATATAGCTATAGCAAGGGCTGCCATTTTCTTCCAGTCGATCTGTTCAGAAATGGGCAAATGACCCAGGATAGACCAATGAGAATCCTTCCCTAAGATTTTTAGAAACTATTTTATTACAATTTTAAGCAAAAGGGCGCACCTGGGTGGCTCAGTTAGTTAAGCATCGGACGCTTGATTTCAGCTCAGGTCGTCATCTCGTGGTCTGTGAGTTCAAGCCCCATATTGGGCTTTGCACTGATGGCGCGGAACCTACTTGGGATTCTCTCTCTCCCTCTCTCTCTGCCTATACCTCCCTCAAAATAAATAAACATTAAAACATGTTTAATAAAATTTTAAACAAAATATTTCCTACATATGGAAGAATAGCGAGTAATATAACAAAAACGCTTCTGCTCATCACCCATATTTAGCAACCACTAACATTTTGCCATATTACTTCTGATTTTGCCCTCATCTTGATTCCTTTTCACTACCCTCTTCACTGGCACTGACTCATAGGTAACTCTAAATTGGTGTGTATCCTGTCCATCCACATTTTTATACTTTCACTCTGTAGCTGTCCATAAAAATATAGTATTATTTGGTATATTTTTCATTTTTAAATGAGTTGTTAACATGCCACTGTGTACATATTTACATGAAGGGAATCAATCATTCTCAACTTGCTTGTCCTCAGCAGCATTTTCCCAAGATTTGTTGACATTTTTACACGTAGCCTTTGTTCATTCATTTTACCTGAGGAAGAGAAGCCCATTTTCGGAAAACACAGTAAATTTCTCTATTTATTCTGCTACTGGTAGACAAACAGATTGTTTCTTGATTTTGTTGCAATTGTAGACAATCCTCCCATGAGCGTCCTCGTGCATGTTACTTTGTGTCTAAGAGCAAAATGTCTCTGGTGCCTATGCCAAAGAGAGGAATTGCTAGGGCCCCGGGGTGTGTATATTGTCAGGCTGTATTCCCAAATTGCCCTCCAAAGTATTTGCACTAATTTGCTCTCCCACCAGCCATGCGCAAGAGCCTTCATTTCCCCATATCTTTACTAATAACACTTGGTACTGCTAGACTTTAAATTTTTTGCCCATTTGATTGATGTGTTTGGTATGTAATTGTTGATCTTTTTTGTGTGTTTCCACAATTATTAGTGAAGTTGGGCATCTGTTCATTTTTTATAGGAAATTCCATCTTATCCTTTGCATATTAGTTGCCCATTGTTCTGCTGCTCATTTGCCTTCATCTGATTGAAGTTCTGCATGTAATCTGAATACTAACCCTTTACAATTTTTTACTTTGAGAATGTTTTCTCTCACTTGTGTCCTAAAAATTTTTATACTGTAGATGTCTTTCTTTATATATAATGGTTTGGGCTCAGTAATAGACAAGTAAAACAATGAAGCAGAAAGGAGAGTCAAATTTATCAGTCTTTCCTCATGTTGGTCTTTCCTCCCCTCCCTCTCTATCTTTCCCATGTTCAAGAAATCTTTGCCTACATGAAACCACTTCTTCTAATTATTTTAAAGTCTTTGCTCTTCTACGTTTAGGACCTCAAGTCACCTAGGTTTTTATGTATGGCCTTCCATATGTATTCTTTTATATTGGCTCCCATCCACATGGCCAATTGTCCCAGCACCATTTATTACATGGTCTCCCACTTCCCCACTGATGTGTGAAATGATCACTGTCGTATAGAGATTTTCCATACATGTATAATTCAGTTTCTGGGCTCTGCTTCCTCTTCTATTGATCTAGTTATTTATCCCTGTGCCACTCCAGATGGTTTAGATGATTTTATCTGTATAAGAAATCTTGGATATGGCAGGTATGACAGAGGCTGGCTAGCTTTTCACTGTACCTGTTCCCTCCCGTTCTTGAGACTGCAGCTGGGCTCCATTTCACAGCCTCCCTGGCAATAGGTGTGGCCACATGAGTGAGTTCCAGCCAGTGATGTGAATGGAAACAATGGACACCATTTCCAGACATTGCTTACAAAAACTTCAATGCAGTATCCTTCATTCTCTTTCCTTTTCCATGAGCTTGAAGCAAACATGCCTGGTGACCGTGAAACATGGGAACCAAAAATGGAAGAAGCCTGGGTCTACAACTTGCTGCTTGAAGGAGAGATGCCCACTGATCAGAAACATCCATTTGGGATTTATTTAAACAAAGATGTTGAAGTTTGTTTGTTTTAGCTACTGTCACCCTAATGCAGCCTGGCTAAGCATCTCACTTTGCCCTGTTCCTTTTCAAAATTGTCTCAAAATTATCCTCATAGGAATTTTAAGATCAGTTTTCCAAGCTTCTTTAAAACCTTTGCTGTGTCTTTGGTTGGAATTCCATTTAATTTCTCTATTAACATGTGGAAGTTTGCTATCTTTACCATATGGAGTCTTTCCTCTATAAACATAATCTATTTATTTAGATATTATTTATTAGATGCTATTAGATGTTATCTGATTCAATTTTATTAGATCCATAAAGATATATAATTCATTTTTTACATAGGTCTTATGCATCTTCTATTACATGTAGTCATAGTTATGCTGATTTTGTGGCCATTGTAAATGAAGTTCTTTTCTATTTCATATTCTGTGTCTTAATTGGCAGCTGTTACTGTGTAGAAACCCAAGTGGTTTTTTAATATATTTATCTTGTATCTGGCAACCTTGCTAAATTCTCTTATTAGACTTAATGGTGTTTAGTTTTGGGATTTTCTTCATAAGAAAATCATATAAAAGATGTTTTTACTTGCTATTCCCACTGACTAGAGCTACTGTGTCCAGCCTGGTTCACTCCTTCATGAACTTCAGGTCTTTTTCGAATATCATGGCATCAGCAAGGCTTTCCCCAACCCCTATGAAAATAACACACACATGCATATATACACATCTTTATCCACTTTACCCTACACTATTTCTCTTTTTAGGATTAACATATTGTACATTATTGGTTTGTTTTTGTGTGCCTCCTACCCTACAGTGAAAGCTCTGTGAGAACAGAAACTTTGGTTTGCTGGCTTCTGTATAGTCCAGTGCTTAGCTTGATAGATATATTTTTTAAAAATGAATAATGTTTGGGGTGCCTGTGTGGCTTAGTCGGTTAAGCGTCCGACTTTCGCTTAGGTCATGATCTCGCGGTTCGTGGGTTCGAGCCCCACGTCGGGCTCTGTGCTGACTGCCAGCTCAGAGCCTGGAGCCTGTTTCAGAGTCTGTGACTCCCTCTCTCTCTGACCCTCCCCTGCTCATGCTGTCTCTCTCTCTCTCTCTCTCCTAGAAATAAATAAAACATTAAAAAAAAAAATAATGTTTAATGTATTCTTACCTTTCATATCCTTATTCCATATATTTCTTTTATTTTCTTTTTTTTAATCATTTTTTTAAAAAGACAATTTTTTAGAGCAGTTTTGCCTTTACAACAAAATTAGGAATAAGGTACAGAGATTTCCCTTATACTCATCCCCACACATGGAGAGCCTCCCCATTATCAACATCTAACCTCCAGAAGGTACTTTTTTTTAACCAAAGATGAAACTACATCGAACCATCATAATCATCCAAAGTCGGTAGCTTACCTCAGGATTCACTGATGGTGTTGTACATACATTCTGTGGGTCTGGACCAGTGTAGAATGACCTACTACCATCAGTATAATAGCATAGAGAGTATGTTCTCTATCCTAAAAATGTCTCCTTCTCTGTACCCCTGGAAACCACTCTTCGTTTTATGGTCTCCATAGTTTCCCCTTTCCAGAGTGTCATACAGTTGAAATCATACAGTATGTAGCCTTTTCAGATTGGCTTCTTTCACCTAACAATATGCACTTAGGATTCTTCCATGACTTTTCATGGTTTGAGGGTTCATTGCTCTTTAGCCCTGGATACTATTCCATTGCCTAGATGTGCCTTAGTTGATTTGTCCATTCATCTACTGAAATACATTTCGGTTGCTTCCACGTTTTGGCAATTCTGAATAAAGCTGCTACAAACATCCATGTGCAGGTTTTTGTGTGGACATAAGTTTTCAACTCCTTTGAGAAAATACCAAAGAGCGTGATTGCCAGGTCATGTGTTAAGAGTATATTTAGTACTGTAAGAAACTGCCAACTGTCTTCCAAAGTTGCTGTATTATTTTGCATTCCCACCAGCAATGAATTAATTCCTGTTGCTGGATATCCTCGCCAGCGCTTGATGGTGTCAGTGTTTGGGATTTTTGCCATTCTTATAGGTGTGTAGTGATGTCTCATTGTTGCTTTAATTTGCATTTCCCTGATGATATGCAATGTAGAACATCTTTTCATATGTTGATTGGACATCAAGATATCTTCTTTAGTGAGGTATTTGTTCGGGTCTTTTGCCCACCTTTTAATTGGGATGTTTGTCTTCTTATTGTTGAGTTTTAAGAGTTATTTGTGTATTTTGGATAATAGTCATTATGAAATACATCTTTGGTAAATATTTTCTCCCAACCTATGGTTTGTTTTTATAATTCTCTTGATATTGTCTTTCACAGAGCAGAAGTTTTCAATTTTAATGAAGCATAGCATATCAATGATATCTTTTATGGACCATGTACTGCTGTTGCACATATTTGTTTTCAGTACAAAATTAAAGGGATTGCCTTTAATATTTCAGTGATAGGTTAAAATTTGTTTTCTTATATTAATGGCTTTCTAAGAGTTTAATTATTTTACTTTTATTTCAAATGGTTTGTTTCCATCTATTGAAATTAAAAATGATTTTATTTTTAATCTGTTAATGTGGTGAATTGCACCAATAAATTTACTAATACTAAAGCCATCATTGTCTTCCTACAATAAATTCAATTTTATCTTGGTGTGTTTTTAATGTAAAACTTAGGATTCATTTTGCTAACTTTTTTAAAAAGTGTATTTGTTTTGAGAGAGAAAGCAAGGTGGAGAGGGCAGGGAGAGGGAGAGGGAGAGAGAGAGAGGAGAGAGAACCAAGCAAGGTCCATACTGTCAGTGCAAAGCCTGATGTGGGGCATGAACTCACAAACCATGAAATCATGACCTGAGCCAAAATCAAGGGGTGCCACTCAAGCAGCCTTCATTTTGCTAACATTTTAAATGGATTTTTACATCTATGTTCTTAAGTGAGACTGGCCTATTATTTTTTCTTTCTCATACTATTTTTTCAATTCTGGTATCAAGGTTATCTCAGACACAGAAAATGAGATAAGGATGAAACTTTATTCCCTTTCTCTTCATGAAACAGTTCAAAACAGGAGTTACCTGTTTTTTGAAATTTTGGTAAAATTCATCTGAGAAAAATATTCAAGTTCTGATGTTTTCATTGTAGTCAGATTCTTAAGTGGTTATAGATCTATTTGTGCTTTCTATTTTTTGAAGCTAATGTTGATCAATTTTAGATTTATAAAGCAGATGTCTATTCCATATAAATTTTTAAATGTATTAGCATAGAGTTATTCAAAGCATTCCCTTATGATCTTTTTCATCTCTATTGTGTCTGTACTTATGTCCCTTTTTAAAAAACTTCTTTTTTTCCTTCATTAACCTTAAAAGAGGTTATCCATTTTATTAGTCTTTTCAAAGAATTGACTTGATTTTGTTGCTAACTTCTGTTGCTTCTATGTTCTAGTTCATTTCTTTTAATCTTCTTGAGTTGAAAATTTGGTTCAAGTTGTTTTAGGGCTATTATTTTCTAATTTCCACCTTAACCCAACCTAAAAGTTTTGATGTGTAGAGTTTTAATTGTTCAGTTAAGTGTTCCCGGGTGGCTCAGTCAGTTAAGCATCCAACTTCAGTTCACATGATATCATGGTTTGTGGGTTCGAGCCCCGCATTGGGCTCTGTGCTGACAGCTCAGAGCCTGGAGCCTGCTTCAGATTCTGTGTCTCCCTCTGTCTCTGCTCCTTCCCCACTTACACTCTGTCGCTCTCTCTCTCTCTCTCAGAAATAAATAAACATTAAAAATAATTTTTAATTGTTTAGTTATAAATATTTGTAATTGGTGTTACAATCTCTTCTTTAATCCATTAATTATTTAGAGATGTTTCCCCATCCTAGTTAGCCTTTATTAGTAAATTCTAATTTTATGATGTCTGTGTGCTAGTGCTTCTCTGTTATATTTTGTCTTCTTTTATGTGCTAGGATAGGTTGATATTTACAAACATATCTCATATGCATGAAGACACTATATAACTCCACTTGCTACATTCAGAATTCTACAGGGGTCCTTTATGTCAAGCTTGTCAATGCTATTTTCTAGTCTTGTATATCTTCTTTTTTAAAATGTTTATTTATTTTGGGAAGAACACAAATGGAAGAGGGGCAGAGAAAGGGAGACAGAGGATCTGAAGTGGGCTCTGTACTGACAGGCTAACAGTAGCGAGCCAATGTGGGGACTGAACCTACAAACCACAAGATCATGACATGAGCTAAAGTCAGATGCTCAACTGACTGAGCCACCCAGGTGCCCCTTCTGTATCTTCTTTATCCTTACTCATTTTTTTTCCCCTTTCTTCCATCTCAAATGTGTTAAAATCTCCTACTATAATTGGGGACTTGCCAATTTTTGCTTAATGCATTCTAGGCTATATCAAGTTCAGGGTTCTCTTTTCCTAGAAATTTGTTCTTTTCATTATTAAATATCACACACTTTTCTTAATATTGCCTTTTAAAACTTATTTTGTTTAGTTTCAACATTGTTATACCAACTCCTTTTTGGTTCGTATCTACTTATTACTTACTGTATATTTCTCTATATACATTTTCTACAACCTATTTCACTTTTTTAGGTATGTTTCTTGTAAATATGGTATATAGCTGAATTTTAAACCAATCTGAAAAACTCCATCTTTTAATGGATGAATTTAATTTATTTACACTTGTTGTAATGATTATTATTTTATTTGTAATTATTCATAACATCTATTTTGTGTCTGTATGTGTCTCTTCACTTGGTTTTTCTTTGTTCTTTCCTTTCTTCCGGCCTTCCATTGAATTAATCATTTTCTGCTTTCCTTTTTATCTGTTAATAATCAATATCCCCATCATTTTCCACAATAAAGTAAGGACTAAGATATTTAATTTATATATCAACCCCATCATCTTTTTTTTTTTTAATCGTCTAGCATTTAGTGTCACCTTATCCTTAACTCTCCCATTAGTTCATTAGCTGTGTTTTACAGCTAAGGCTTACCATATTTTATCAAATCTAAGATGTCATCAATTGTAAGAAACACTATTATTTTATGTACCTCTAAGAAAAGGGAGAGATGACGTCAGCAAAAATGGCATTGTAAGGACCTCTGAAAATTCCCTCTGCCATAAAGTAATGAAAACACTGGGAAAAATTGTCAGAAACAACTTTTTCAGAACTTGGGAAATTAACCAAAGGTTTGCAACAATCTGGGAAGCATTTTTTTTAAGCCAATAGCTACACCTCAGTAAGAACACCCAGCTTTATGGCATTTTAACGTTCACTCTTCTCATCTCCCCCCTTGCTGGCTCTGCACTAGCCCTGTTACTGTAACTACGGTAAAAAGCGGTAAAAAACCAGCAGCTGTTAGAAGGGACAGAATGGGTTGGTGTCCGTTCAGAGTCCCATTCCCAGAGAAGACTCACATTATGAAAATCAGAAGTTAAAGAAGAGATAGCCCTATTGGCCTTGTAGAAATAAAAAAAGATTGGGGCACCTGGGTGTCTCAGTCGGTTAGGTGTCCGACTTCAGCTCAGGTCATGATCTCACGATTCATGGGTTCGAGCCCCACATCTGGCTCTGTGCTGACAGCTAGCTCAGAGCCTGGAGCCTGTTTCAGATTCAGTATTTCCCTCTCTCTCTGCCCCTCCCCTGCTCATGCTCTTGCTCTCTCTCGCTCTCTCTCTCTCTCAGAAATAAATAAAAAATTTAAAAAGAAAGAAAGAAAGAGAAAAGATTATAAAGGAATACTATGAACAAATTAAACAACCTAAATGATGGACACACTTCTTGAAAGACACAAGCTATTGACACTAGCTGTTTTTTTTTTTTAAGTTGAATAACTGAATAGACTTGTAACAAGTAACCATTAATAATCAAAAACTTTCTGCAAAGAAAAGCCTAGGAGCAGATGGCTTCACCTGTCAATTCTACTGAATTTTTAAAGAACTAACACAAATCCTTCACAAACCCTTTCAAAAATAGAAGGGGAGAAAGCATTTCTGACTCTTTCTGTGAAGCTAGTAATTATCATGATACCAAAACCAGACAAACATCACACAAGAAGAAAAACTATCGACCAATGTCCATTATGCATATACATGTAAAAATCCTCAACAAAATGCAAAGAAATCAAATTCATCAACTTAAAAAATTATATGCCATGGGGCACCTGGGTGGCTTAGTCGGTTAAGCTTCTGACTTCAGCTCAGGTCATGATCTTGCAGTTTGTGAGTTTGAGTCCTGCATCAGGCTCTGTACTAACAGCTCTGAGCCTGGAGCTTCTTCAGATTCTTTGTCTCCCTCTCTCTCTGCCCCTCCTCTGGTCATGCTCTGTCTCTCTCTCCAAAAAAAAAAAAAAAAAAAGAAAAAAATTATATGCCGTGACCAAGTGGGATTTGTAGTAGAAATACAGATTGGTTCAACATAGGAAAATCAATCAGTGTTATACTCCATTTTAAAAGAATATAGGAAAAAATTCACATGATGGTCTGGACACCTTAGCATCAGTCATCACTATATATGACCACAAAGACCATCATAGAATAATGGCAGCTACCACATTTCCACCTCCAAGTTCTTCTTTTAGACAACTCTACTCTGGAAAGAGATTCTGGGAGAGGTAGTTCTTAGCTTAACCAAGTTAACAATAGAACATTCCAGTATAGGGAATATAATGGCTCTACGGTTTTTAAGCTTACAAGTTGTAATTTCAAGGACCGCTGGGTGGCTCAGTTGGTTGAGAGTCAACTTCAGCTCAGGTCATGATTTCACGGTTTGTGGGTTCGAGCCCTGCATTGGGCACTGTGCTGACAGCTCAGAGCCTGGAGCCTGCTTCAGATTTTATGTCCCCCTCTCTCTCTGCCCCTTCCCTGCTCCCAGTCTGTCTCTGTCTCCATCTCTCCCTCAAAAATAAATAAACATTAAAAAAAGTTTTTAAACAAGGTATCATTTCAGCCATCCATTGAGACTCCTTTGCTCTGTGAAAATCTCACCTTGGTCATGTGTCCACAGCTGGTCCAGTTAGCTATGCCCAAGGGACACAAGTCTCCTGGAAAAACACAGCTGGGTGCCCTCCCCTGGAAACCCCAGGGACAGTTCTCAGAGAAGGGAGTTAATGCAAAGCCTAGGCACGACCCCTCACAGTCAGTATTGTGTAAAATCAAGACCTTTGGAGAATTGCTTGTTACTCATGTGGGGTGCCTTGTTTGCAGAGAGAGTAAAGCTATATCCAAGGAAGGAGCTCACACTCCATCTGTGGGTGTCAGGATGGCAGGAACTAAGGGAGAAAATGGAAATCCTTGTCTTCGGCTCAATACGTTTTCACCACGTGCCACACACTGTTATAGGCTTCAGCCCTAGTGCAATGTCAGCTCTCTGGGAGCTTACGGATTAGAAGGTTTCACTGGCCCCCAAAGGAGGAACGGATCAGAAAATAAATGCAGGCTGGTGTTACCCACCAGACAAGTAGCTTTTCAGCTCACCAGACCTAACAATCACCAGCGGGGTGCTCATCACTGAGCCAGCTGCCTGGGCCCCACACACCATCACCGGACAGACTCATGCAGTTCACTCAGAAAAGATTTCCTGTCTGTTGCCACATTAAGAGATTGTTCTGCATTCTTTAAAAAAGTTTTTTTTTTTATGTTTATTTATTTTTGAGAGAGAGAGAAACAGAGCAAGAGCGGGGGAGGGGCAGAGAGAGAGGGAGACACAGAATCCAAAGCACGTTGCAGGCTCTGAGCTGTCAGCACAGAGCCCGACCCGGGACTTGAACTCACGAACCGCTAGACCATGACCTGAGCTGAAGTGGATGCCTAACTGACTGGGCCACCTAGGTGCCCCTGTTCTGCATTCTTTTAGATGATGGTCAGTTGGATGTGGCCACAAAAGGGGACACAGGAGAGGCTCAGGAAAACAAAGTATAAGACACCAGGACGCCATGGGTCCTACAGATACAAAGCCCAGGGCAGCAGGCTCAACCAAGGAGGTGGGGAGTCAAGACAGCGAGGATGGGTGGGCAAGTGCCTTTACTGGCGGTCAGGGTGGCGTACACAGGAAGAGGCACAAAGGGATGTCACCAGTGTGCTCCATCCGTGCATTTTCATTGGTGTGTTGATTTCCTTGTGAGTTTGAAGGTCATGGGCTAGGGGAGGGCAGGAAGGGGAACTTGCGGCAGAGGCCAACCCTATCACACTTGTTCACCTGGGGGCACCCCGGCCAGATGCTCACAACCTGTGGGGGATGTAGAAACGGCTGGGGGCGGGGGGGAGAGGGATGGTGGAATAGGAAGTTTTCAAATCAAGGACACTGAGTTGGAGAAAGGGTTGGGGAGGCTGTGAGAGGAGAGGGGGGAACTGAACCCGTCTAGTGGTTCGAGCTCAGGCAAACCCACCAAGGGTCTTCCTTCCCTCTTTCTCTCTCCTTTCCTCCTACTTCCCTTCTTTCTTTCCTTCCTCCATGCGTCCCTCTCCAGGAGACACCAGGAAGCCGGGGCAGGCTGGGGCGCAGTGGTTAGCCGTTATATATTACTGGTCACATATTTTACAGTCGGCAGCATGAAAAAAGGGCATAAAACTGCAATTAAATGTCTGAACTGTTGCTATTTTGGAAATTAAAACAGCCTACATTATCCTCGGTGCAACTCCGATTACTGACTCAGGGCTGAGGAGCAGTTATTCCCACCACTTTAACCGACTTCTTTCCCATAAAAACCTGTTGTTAATGGGTCCCCGGGGACCTCTGAAAATAACAAGATCTGTAATAAAGAAATTAATAACATGCAGAGCAGGCCACAGCTAAAAAGCTTTTTAGAATACATTAATGGTTCTGCTCAGAATGAGGAATCCTTGCACCCAAGTACCTCCTGTCTTTGATTTCTTGGTACCACGGGGTAGAGGGTCGTCCCCAGGGGAGGGGGAGTCACAGCCCCTTGGTGTCAGCCTCTTGCAGACAGCAGAGCAGAGCGAGGGCAATTCTCAACATCTGCCTCCTCCTTGGGCAGCCTTCTCACTTCCCCCTGCCCCCTCCTGTCATTCCTGGCTCTGTCCTTCCCTCTCCCGCCCTCCCTCTCTCTTCCTATGTCTCCATTACTTTAGGTCTCCATCTGTTCTGTTCTTCCTCATTATGACTTTTTCTTTCCTTCTCCGCCATCTCTCTCTCTTTCTCTCTTCCTTTCTTTTTTTTTTTTTTAATGTTTTATTTATTTCTGAAAGAGAGAGAGAGAGAGACAGCGTGGGCAGGGGAGCGGCAGAGAGAGAGGGAGACACAGAATCCAAAGAAGGCTCCAGGCTCTGAGCTGTCAGCACAGAGCCCGATGCGGGGCTCGAACCCACGAACCGTGTGATCACGACCTGAGCCGAAGTCAGACGCTTAACCGGCTGAGCCACCCGGGTGTCCCATTCTCTCTTCCTTTCTTGATGTCTCTCTCTCTCTTGTGTTTGGCTCTGTGCCTTTATGTTAAATTCCTTTCTTCCATCCATCAATTGCTGTTTTCTGTATTTCTGTGTCTCTGTTTCTCATTGATTTTTCTCTTCTCACTTTGCTTTTCTGTTTTCTCTCTCAGTTCACACTCTATCCTTCTCACAATTTCTGTCTTCGGTTAAATGTTTTTCTGGAACTCTACATATCTGTCTATCTATCTATCTATCTATCTATCTATCTATCTATCTATCTATCTATCATCTATCTGTCTATCACCAAGCTATCTTTCTTTCTCTCAGTCACCCTTCTTCCNAGTTAAATGTTTTTCTGGAACTCTACATATCTGTCTGTCTATCTATCTATCTATCTATCTATCTATCTATCTATCTATCTATCTATCATCTATCTGTCTATCACCAAGCTATCTTTCTTTCTCTCAGTCACCCTTCTTCCAACACCTTGGTCTCCCCTCCTACTTTCTTTGTCTGTCCCCACACACCCTGACTCTCCTGCCCCCTCTTGCATTATTTGTCTGTCCCAGACTTCTCAAAGCTCCACCTGTTCTCTGTACGAAGCAGAAGCTCCTTGTCTTTTAGTTAATCTAAACAAAGTTAGGATTTTCCTAAAGAGATTTCATTTGGAAATTAAGTGCCCACTAAGAAAACGCAGGGGCCTAGAAAGGGTCAAGTTCCCCTGGAATTCTGCGTTCCCACGCCCCACGAGGGCCAAGGCAGCCTTTGCCTGCGTGATCGACCTCAAAGGGGCAGAGTGATTCTCCACCTCTTGCCAGCTGCTAGCAGTGAGGACACAAGAGCTTTGGAATTAGACCACATTCCAGCCCCACATCCTAACTCACTTTCTCACTGGCTCTGCAACCCTGAGCAAATCACTGAAACTCTCTGAATCTCAGTTTCCTCATCTATAGAATGGGGATAAGAAGAGGGAGGCATATAAGGTGAGTAGTCTACCATGTTTGCAATCTACCATGGCAAGGTGAATGGAAAAGAAATAGGAGGGCAGAAATCTTTTGCAAATGACTCTTCAGCTCCTTCCATCAAGAGGCGGAGCCTAATTCCCCATCCTGTGACTGCTGGTCTCGGGCTGGCCTGGTGATGGCTTCGACCGACGAAATCCAGGACAGTGACAGTCCTCGGGTTCCATTGCTCAGAACGTTCTCTTCCTTGCTTCCGAGTACACTTCTTTTTCAGTTAACTTATTTTATAAATCCTATCCTGCCATCTCTAGGGATTGATGAACGATGATGAATTTCAGCACCCAATTCGTTTCTACCAGAGAAACAGACCTCCTGGACCCCTGGGAAGTGAGCATGCAGCAAAAATGTGACCCTAAAGGCTCAAGTCGGGGAGCCCTGGAAAGCCTCTGGTAGAGTCCCATCTCATCTTCACTTGTCAGCACCCGGAATCCAGGGAGGATCACCCACAGCCTGGGGAAGGTCACGATGAAGCCCTAGAGGCACCTGCAGAGGGGCGGGGCAGCCATCAGCCACAGCTCTCCCACATTCTTCTCCTCTTTTTTTTTTTTTAATTTTTTGATGTTTATTTATTTTTGAGAGAGACAGAGCATGAACAGGGGAGGGGCAGAGAGAGGGGAAGACACAGTATCTGAAGCAGGTGCCAGGCTCTGAGCTGTCAGCACAGAGCCCGACGCGGGGCTCAAACTCATAGACTGCGAGATCATGACCTGAGCTGAAGTCGGCTGCCCAACCGACTGAGCCCCCCAGGCGCCCACATTCTCCTCCCCTTGATCCTCTGGTCTCTCTTGCTCTTCCTCCCCCTCTTCCTCCACCCCTGGCAAATCCTCCTCGGATTGGTTAAAAGTCTGGGTTATAGTGATTGTTTTAAACGGCTGGTTTAAACAAAAGGAGGGATTTACTGGCAGAATCTTGGAAAAGAACATGGTGAACTACCAGGCTGGGGAAGGGCAGGGGGCAGCTACGCCTTACCAATTGGCACCGGGAAATGAGTGCCGTGGGCTTCTCTCTCCATCTCGTCATTTCTTCTCTCTGCACCCCTGCTTCATCCCCCTCTCCCTTCACAAACCTGCCTCCCCTGCCCTCAGACCTGGCATCCATGAGACAGAACGTGGCCACCAAGGGCTCCAGAGGCGGCCATGTCACAGCTCTGGCTGTCCAGAGAGCCCGACTCAACTCTAGATCCGAGATCCTAAGTCCTAGGATAGGACTCACCGATTCAGCGTGGGTAGACAGCTGTGAAGACGCGGAGATGCCCCGCTCAGGAACCCCCTTCAAGGAAGAACTTCCTACCCCGCTGGGGGGCGGGAAGTCAGCTGCCAGTCTCCAGCGTTAATTCTTTCAAGTCAGCCAAGGTCATGTTCTCCTTGGGGTGGCTCCAGTCACCAGCCCCACAAGATTATGGTAGAAGGAGCCAACATGGGACTCCTCCAACTGACAGCCTTTGTCCTAGAGCTTTTGGCTGATGACACAGCCTTTGTCAGGCCCGAACCACAATCAGTGGTCCGCCTCCCACGCCTGCTTCCTCCTCCCTGGCTCTCTTCCTGGGGCTTAGTCCCCAGAGGACCATTTGCATTCCTAACCCTCTCAGCTCCTGCTTCCCTGAGGACCCAAGTGACGCAGCAGCCACCTGTTGGCCATTCTCTGAGCTCAAGGGGCCAGGATGACCTTGCACAAAACAGCAGCTCTCAAAAAGACTGCATGCTCAGGGAGAGGGATGGCCCAGGAGAGGGAGTGCCCAGACGGCTCCTTGTCCTATAACCTCTAGTTCTGGATTTTTTTTTAATTTTTAAAGTTAATTTGTTTATGTTGAGAGAAAGCACGTGTGTAAGCAGGGGAGGGGCAGAGAGAGAGAGAGAGAATATCCCAAAGAGAGCCCAAAGTGCGACTCAAACCCATGAACTGTGAAATCATGACCGGAGTCAAAATCAGGAGTCAGATGCCTAATTGACTGAGTCACCAAGATGTCCCTGGATTTTTAAAAATTAATTCATTTTATTATTTTTTTAATGTTTTAATGCTTTATTTATTTTTGAGAGAGATAGAGACAGCCTGAGCAGGGGAGGGTCAGCGAGAGAGGGAGCCACAGAATCTGAAGCAGGCTCCAGGCTCTGAGCTGTCAGCACAGAGCCCGACGTGGGGCTCGAACTCACGAACCGTGAGATCATGACCTGAGCCGAAGTCAGACGCTTAACCGACTGAGCCACCCAGGCGCCCCAGTTTTATTATTTTTTAAATGTTTATTTGTTTTTGAGAGAGAAAGAGCGTGCGAGTGCGTGCACACGTGAGCAGGGAAGGGGCAGAGACAGAGGATCTGAAGGGAGCTCTGGGCTGACGGCAGAGAGCCTGACTTGGGGCTTGAACTCATGAACCATGAGATCATGATCTGAGCTGAAGTCAGACACTTAACTGACTGAGCCACCCAGGCACCCCCAAAATTAATTAATTTTAAATTGTGGTAAAATACACATCACATAAAATTTACCATCTTAACCGTTTTTAAGCGTACAATTCAATGGCATTAATCACATCCACACTGTTGCGCACTCCTCACTGCCATCCACCCACAGAACTCGCACCTTGCAAAACTGAAACTCTCACAAACTAACTCCCCATTCTCCCCCCAACCGCTGCCTGGACCATCCTAACTTTCTGACCCTATGAACTTGGTGATTCCAGGGGCCTCATATAAGCAGAACCTTGCGATATTCGTCCTTTTGTGATGGCCTTATTGCCCTTTGTGCCGCCCCCAGGGTTCATCTGTATTGTCAGTTCCTACCTTTTTTTTTTTTTAAGTTTTATTTATTTATTTTGAAAGAGTGAGAGAGAGAGAGAGAGAGAGAGAGAGAGGGGGGGAGGGGCAGAGAGAGAATCCCAAGCCAGCTCCACACTGACAGTGCGGGGCTTGAACCCACCGACCGAACCGTGAGATCACCACCTGAGCCGAAATCAGGAGTCGGCCGCTTCACTGACTGAGCCACCCAGGCGCCCCTTTCTTGCCTTTCTAAGGTTGAGCGATATCCTATTATATATATATACGTATCCACACATCCATCAGTGGACACGTATCTTCCACCTTCTGGCTACCGTGAAAATGCTGCTGTGAACACAATGTACAAATATCTCTCAGAGTCTCTGCTTTCAGTTCACTTGGATGTGTACCTAGATGCGGGATCGCCAGGTCACATGGTAATTCTCTTAATTCTTTTTTTTTAATGTTTTATTTATTTCTAGGAGAGAGAGAGAGAGACAGCATGAGCAGGGGAGGATCAGAGAGAGAGGGAGTCACAGACTCTGAAACAGGCTCCAGGCTCTGAGCTGGCTGTCAGCACAGAGCCCGACGTGGGGCTCGAACCCACAAACCGCGAGATCATGACCTAAGCGAAAGTCAGACGCTTAACCGACTAAGCCACCCAGGCGCCCCTTAAATGTTTTATTATTTCAGAGAGAGAGAGAGAGAGATAGCGTGAGCAGGGGAGGGTCAGAGTGAGAGGGAGACACAGACTCTGAAACAGGCTCCAGGCTCTGAGCTGGCTGTCAGCATAGAGCCCGACGTGGGGCTTGAACCCACAAATCATGAGATCATGACCTGAGCCAAAGTTGGGCGCCTAACTGACTGAGCCACCCAGGCGCCCCGGTAATTCTCTTAATTCTTTGAGGAGCTGCACCGCTTTGCATTCCCACCAACTACAACCCTTTTGTGCTACGAATGTACTTAACGTCACTGAACTGTGTGCTTTACAAATCGTTAAGATGATGAAGCTTATGTTATGTGTATTTTACCACCGTTTCTCCACACCCTCAGCCACACATGCTATTTTTCTGGTTTTATGGATGGTAGACATCCCAGTGAATGTGAAGTGGCAGGTCTGTGTTTATATTGGGACGGGCACCCAGCCATTTCCCCTGACAGGGTGAGGTCGGTGTCCTGGAGGCTGTGGTGAGCCGCCAAGATGCGCCCAGGACCAGGCCATTCACCCTCTCAGCTTCTAGGAGTGTTGCCTCCTGACGGCAACCAACTGAACTCATGCCCCGAAATCACCGCTGGCTGATGGGACTTTCCTCCTTGCCTTGGATGACGGTCCAATGACTGCTTGTGCAGAGTACAAGGTCTGGCCTCCTCGTCTCCACGTGGAGTGGCTGTAGGGGACCGTCCGGCTCCAGAGCTCCCGCTGACGTCAGCTGAGGTCTCTGTTGTAACCAGAAGTTTTAAGGAACAAGGTTCCCCACGCAGTCACTGACCTCCCATCTTGGTACCTGCGTCTTGCACTCCGAACACGGGCTCCTGTCGCCCTTGCTGGGAGGAGTGTGCCCCCCCACCCCCCGCTTTGGCAAACTCCTCCTCGTCCTCCTTGGTCCAGCTCAGGACACCTCCTTCGAGAAGGCTCTCCTGACTCATCTCACATCCTCACCAAGAGAAGCCGCTCCCCTTCCGTGTGGCCACCGCAGCCCCGATCCCCGCCCACGCCTGAGCGTGTCATCCCCACAACTAGACCCGGTGCTCCGTGAGGGTGGAGTTTAGGCTTGACTTGCCCAGCAAGTACCTGGCACAGAGCAGGCATCGGTGAGTATCAGCTGAAAGCCCCAGCCTGGCTTGGCCCCGGGAACACCCAAACTCGCTCATCTCGTTCCAGCAAGGCCTAGAGCTCTAGAAGGTGCTCCTCCCACCGACAGTGAGCACCGCTCCCGCTGCCCTCATTCTGGGGTCCGCTTTCGTTTGGCCATGTCTGCACACTTGCCTCCACGGAAGGGGCCCCGTGGAGGGCCAGGGCTGAGGTAGGCAAGGGAGGCGTGCATGGCACAAAATGTAAGGAGGCCTCACTCTCAGGTGCACCTGCACACCCTCTGAGAGCGAGTCCTCCTTGCAGTGCTCCCTGGGCACGTCGCCTGCCTCGCCCCAGTGCCTGCCCTGCCTGTAACAACAACAAGAGCCACACCTGACACCTGCCAAGTGGTGACCATGTGCAGGGTACCAAGCTAGTCATTTTGCAGGCATGAAGTCATTAATCCACATGGCACCGCTGTGAGGCAGGGACCTCAATGGCATAAATGAGGACACCGAGGCACAGACCGGAGAGTGAACGCTGAGCTGGCACAGGCATTTGCTCCCAGCCTGGCCTGGCACCGTGCAATCCTGTCCTGGAGACGGAGCCCCTTCCCTCCACTCTTCCCACCTCTGGGCCTTTGCACATGCTGTGGCTGGCACCCAGCAAATCCTCTGGTGCCACATGTCCCCGAACCCTCGCAACAGCCTTATCCTGTGGGTGCTATGGTTCTCCCTACTGTCCAGGTGAAGAAACTGAGCCTCAGAGAAGTATGGTGCCCAGCCCCCTCCCCGGCCTGCGGCCACCCAGGGCGTCTGTGGCAGATCAGGGGAGGGTTGCCTTCTCGTGTCTCCCCCTAGGACTCTATGAGACGTTCCACCAACCCTCACCTCATCAGGTATTTACGGTTTTGCCCGTAAAAGGACAAGCCATCCCGATAAGATAGAAACGTTTTATGGGGCAACAAAAATATAGATAAAATTTTATAGTGCAAATCAGGAGGAGGAAAGTATTAAGTTCCACAAACACCTTTAAATTTTAAACAGCCCCCATTGCAGGGTCCCTGGAGCCAAACTTAAATAATGGATCAGAAAGGGGATAAATCTCCCCTGTCCCCCATGCGGCGGTGGGAGAGACCTGATCGACAAACAGACAGGAAGGGGGGTGCGGGAGGCCGCCCAGTGCAGCGCGGGGTCCTGGCGGGCCGCGGTGCGGGCAGAGAGCCTGGTCTTTATTGTACTTATAAAATATACATGGCCCTTTATTGAATTGCCTGCTGTCGAAATCTGCAAGAATGTTATTGCCTTTTACTGTCCTGGAGAGAAGCAACATCTGTGTAATTTCATAAGATGCAGGAGCCATAAATCTGATTGTGCCGGATATAAGATCGATCGTAAAAAATCACACATTGAACAGAGATCGGGAACGCCGGGGAGCAGCAGGGGCCAGTGCAGCTTCGGGGGCGGGGGTGACGCTGCTCCGCACCTTCCGCGTGAGGGCCCAAGCGGGGCTCTGGCCAGCAGGTGCAAAGGAGGAGTTAAGACCCTCCCTGTGGGGCCAGAGCCTCACTGAGTCCTTGTCCTCTGCAGGAAGGGAAGTGGGGTCAAAGCCCTTCCAGCCCCTGGGAGACCTGCCCAGAGAAGGGAAGAAAGAGCTGGAAAGGGGGACCCAGGACTCACTGTCCTTGATACATCAGAGGGACCGATGGATGTAGACACACTCATTCAGTTGCCCTCAATATTAGGGACACAGGTTGAACCAAGAACATTGCCAACCTCTGTCCCAACTGGCCTCTCACCTCTACCCACAACGACCCAGTCATCCTTCCCTTGTATAAAACTTGTTTTATATCTTCATAAAAAGTGCAGTTAAATGAATATATATATATAATGATGGAAGCAACAAAGAGAACCACTCCTTCCCTCTTGGCTGGGAAGCTATACCACCCCCTGCACTCTCCCGGCAGGCAGGCCTCCAGGGTCAAGAAAGCCCCGAAGAGGGGCGCCTGGGTGGCTTAGTCGGTTAAGCGGCCGACTTGCGCTCAGGTCATGATCTCGCGGTTCGTGGGTTCGAGCCCCGCGTCGGGCTCTGTGCTGACTNGGTGCAGAGAGAGTGGCCAGGGGTGTTCTTCACAGAAACCTGAGTCTACATAGTGATGAAACTATCTATCTCCATCCCTGGCCTCTCTTCTGAGATGAAGTCCCAAGAAACTCATCAGAAAGTGTGAAAAGATAGGAAAAGTTTGCCCAGGGTGGCTCTGCTCTCTGAATGGCTGTAAATTACCTTTCCCTTTCAACCACAGCGGACCTTGCCCTAGAGTTGCGTGAGAAGGGGTGAGTTTTTAAAGGACAAGCAAATGATACAGAAATGGGAGCTGGTAGGTCGCAAAAAGATGGTCTTCCAAGAGTGCTCTATTAGCTATCCGTTGCCGCATAACAAGTCACCCCAAAACTTAGGGTCTTGAAACAAGAACATTTTTAGCTCACAGAATCTTGAAGGTCTGGGATCCTACAAAGCGTGGCTGGGTAAGAGGTGGCTAGTGCCAGCTACCTTTCCCTCCTTCCTTCTTGGGACGCAGACATTCTATCTGGAGTGGTGGCAGCCACTTTGTGGCCATAAGACAGCAACCACGAAGAGAGAAAAGCCCACCAGCTATGAATAGTAAATTAGAAAGACAGAACAAAACTTTGAAGGTTTCAGTGATCACTGGGCTAACCACCTCAAGCAGCCACCTTAGTCCATCCTTCTTTTTGCATGAGAAAAAAAAGATGATTTATTTGAGCCAGTGTTCACTGGGTTTTCTTTTACCTACACAGCCGGACACATCCTCTATCTGGCTGATGGTGGCAGCCAACAGAAAAAAAATCCAGCTTTGAAATGGGTCTCCCCTTCATGATGCAATGCAGTGTGCTTGCATACAGTTGCAAAAAGGCGGAGAGAAATGAAAAATTTTTTAAAAGGAATGCCATCCAATTTGGCAGGAGTGTGGGAAAATGATCATTCTTATGTACTGTTGCGGGAAGTATAAATTAGTTTAGCCTTATTAGAGAGTAATTTAGCTATATCTATTATACTATAAAATGTATAAACTCTCTGACCTAGAAACCTCGCTCCTATAAATCTATCCTGCTAGAAAATAATCACATGCGTGTGTAACGTGATAAGCATAAGAATGTTCATTGTAGCATTGCTTACAATCGCAAACATTGGAAGCAGTCTCTATCTGCATCAGCAGACATGCAGTTAAATAAATTATGGTTGATGTCTGTCCCATCCAGTATGATAGCCAGTGGTCACGTGTGGCTACCCAGCGCTTGAAATGTGACTTGTTCACACAGGCTGTTAGTGTAAAATACACACTGTGTTTCAAAGAATATTTTTTTAATTTTTTTAATTTATTTCAGAGAGAGAGAGAGAGAGAGTGTGAGCAGGGGAGGGTCGGAGAGAAAAGGAGACACAGAATCTGAAACAGGCTCCAGGCTCTGAGCTGGCTGTCAGCACAGAGCCCGATGTGGGGCTCGAACCCACTAACCGTGAGATCATGACCTGAGCCGAAGTCGGATGCTTAACAGACTGAGCCACCCAGGCGCCCCTCAAAGAATATTTTAAAATAATGTAAAAAAAAAATCTCAATAATGATATATTGTTTACATGCTGAAATGAAAATATTTTGGACCCGCTGGGTTAAGTAAAATAGATGATTAAAATCAATGCCACTTGTTTCATTTCCTTATTTCAATGTGGCTACTAGAAAATTTTAAATTGCATGTGTGGCTCACATTCTATTTCTACTGGACCACACTGTTTTAAATACAGATGGGATACTATGCAGCCTTTAAAAGAGTGAGGAAGAGGTGAATACTCGTTTGGGAAAAAATACCCACAATATAATATTAAGTTCATAGAGAATTTGGGGGTGGCTCAGTTAAGCATCCAACTCTTGATTTTAATTCAGGTCATGATGTCCCGGTTTGTGAGTTTGAGCCCCACATCGGGTTCTGTGCCAACAGTGCAGAGCCTGCTTAGGATTCTCTCTTCTCTCCCTCTCTCTCTCTCTCTCTCATCCCCCCCCCAAAATAAATAAGTAAACTTAAAAAAATAAAGAATTTGTACCATTATAAAATTAGTACGATCCCAATTTTGTAAAGCAAGTGAGTGATGTAAGTGTAGACAAGATTCTTAGAGGATGTAGGTCTCACATTAGGGTCTTTTATTTTTTACACTCCTGTTATGGTCTGATTGAGTTGCCCCAAGCATGTATTTCCTCTGTAATTGAAATGCACTTTGATAAGAAAAGAGAGAGGAGTGACAGCTGCGAACATTTTGGCCATAGAAACTTGCGCACCAGAAACCAGGTTTCTGGAAAATGCAGAGGGGCCAATCAGGGCAGAGAACTACAGAAAAGCCAAGTGGGAAGAGGTGGGTGGCTCTAGGGAACAAGATCTCAAAGGACACTGCCAGCCAGGAGTGGGACACCCCTGCAGCATCCCAGGCTCGCCTGCGCTTCGACCCACCCCTTGTGAAGTAATTCAGATATTCTCCCTGACTTCCAGGTACCCAGGCTGGAAGCCACCACTCTCTTGAAGGGGCACAAGATGTGAATGTTTGGAGGATTGCTGTATATAATTCATCCACTTCAATGGTCTCAGCTAAGCCTCATTTGTAAATAAGAGCAACCACTTCCCACCAGCTTAGGAGAAGAGGGAGTTAGTTGATGGTGTTGCACAGTCTTTACTATCTGGCTTTACCATGTCTCCAGAGCTTCATGGTTAAGCATGAGGCATAACCAGAACCCAACTGCCTGGCTTGTATCTGTTNCGGAGTTAGTTGATGGTGTTGCACAGTCTTTACTATCTGGCAGTCTCCAGAGCTTCATGGTTAAGCATGAGGCATAACCAGAACCCAACTGCCTGGCTTGTATCTGTTTCTTGCACTTGCATGGCCACAGGTCCTTGGCTGAATTTCTCAACCTCCTTGTGCCTCAGTTTTATCATCCATAATATGGGGATAATAACAGCTCCTGTGTCAAGGGGCACCTGGCTGGCTCAGTCGGTGGAGCATGTGACTCTTGATATCTGGGTTGTAAGTTTGAGCCCCACGTTGGGTGCAGAGATTACGTGAAAATAAAAGCTTCATTAAAAAATGCTTCAAGCATCTTCAAAACAGACAAATCTGATCAGAATGATCACTAATCTCCCTGTTGCACCTGTATTTAGTCTTTAACAGAAGTTTCTTTGACATTGATCATGATTTCCATGCTTCGGTTCTACCTTCCTGGGCTTACAGTCATCTTGCTCGACCTAAACAAGGAAGGACATTGTGGTCAGGCAGCTGAGGCTGCAGGGTCAGGGTTGTGTCTTCCCAGCAACACCAACCCAAGCCAGTGTAGACTGGGCAGGGCCCCTCTTGGAGGGAAAATTCGCGGGCTGCATCAATGAATCTTCCCAAGACCCATCTGGTCATGCAATCCAGCACCTCCCTACCCTCCTCATGTCCACTGAGAGCCTTTTAGCCACAGCCTGGGCCAGGCAACTGTTACCAGGGGGTCCATTAGTAGGCCTGGCTTCTGGGGACTTCCTCTGTTAGGTGGAGGGCGGGAAGGACTCAGGCAAGGGGATCACTGCGGGCTGGGCAGACACTGCAAATATTGATGCCTCGGTGGGGCTTTTGTTGTTCTTCTCTTCGGTTCATTCTTTAATCTTCGAAGTGCCTAGTTCAAGAACCTGACCCTTGTGGTAAGGAGGAACCCCCAGACCAGAGCTGGACCTTCGGCCCCCAGGCCCTTGTTGGGGACTCTCTGTGAGGCCTCCACCATATTCCTAGAGAGGCAGGCAAGACCCTTCGTGGCATCTGGAAGGCCCTGCCCCTAACTCTGCCATCTGAAAGCAGGGCGATGCCACTTATGATTATCCTGCCCCTTCTTCACACCCACCACGTCCTGGTACTTCCCTTGTGCCTTACTTAGTTCCATACTTTCTTGTGTTTGGGGGTTTTGTTTGTTTATTTCTGCATTTCACCATAGGTAGAGTTCTTACAGCTTTATCGAGATCTACTTCATGCACCCTGAAACTCATCTGTTTAAAGCACACAGCGGGCGCCTGGGTGGCTCAGTCGGTTGAGCGTCCGACTTCGGCTCGGGTCATGATCTCGCGGTTTGTGGGTTCGAGCCCCGCATTGGGCTCTGTGCTGACAGCTAGCTCAGAGCCTGGAGCCTGTTTCGGATTCTGTGCTTCCCTCTCTCTCTGATCCTCCCCTACTCATGCTGTCTCTCTCTCTCTCTCAAAAAAAAAAACCAAAAAAACAAAAAACAACACAGCTCAGTGCTTTTTAAAGCCACGGAGTTGTACAACCATTAGTAACATCTAACTTTATGACATTTGCATCATTCCTAAAGAAATCCCATACCCATTAGCCACCACTCCATGTTTGCCCCCAACCCCCAGCCACTAATCTTTCCGTTGCTACTGATTTGCCTATTACGGACATTTCACATAAATGGAATCATAAAATGTGCGGTCTTTTGTGACTGGCTTCTTTCATTTGGCATGTTTTCAGAGTTCATCCATGCTGTAGCATGCATCAGGCTTCATTGCCTTTTATTGCTGAGTAATATTCATGTATAAATATTTCATTTTTTATCTGCTCATCAGTTCACAGACATCTCAGCTGTACCTGCCTTGTGGGTATTAAGAATAATACTGCTGGGGCGCCTGGGTGGCTCAGCTGGTTAAGCGTCCGACTTCAGCTCAGGTCATGATCTCACGGTTTGTGGGTTCGAGCCCCGCATCGGGCTCTGTGCTGACAGCCAGCTCAGAGCCTGGAGCCTGTTTCAGATTCTGTGTCTCTCTCTCTCTCTGACCCTTCCCTGCTCATGCTGTCTCTCTCTCTCTCTCTCAGAAGTAAATAAAACATTAAAAAAGAAGAAGAAGGAGGAGAAGAAGAAGAAGAATACTGCTATAGCAGGGGAAGCTGGGAGGCTCAGTTAGTTAAGTGTCCGACTTCAGCTCAGGTCATGTTATCACGGTTTGTGGATTTGAGCTCCGCGTGGGGCTCTATGCTGACAGCTCAGAACCTGGAGCCTGCTTCAGACTCTGTGTCTCCCTCTCTCTCTCTGCCCCTTTCGCACTCACATCCTAGATCTCTCTCTCAAAACTAATAAACATTAAGAAAAAATTTTAAAAGAATAATACTGCTATACACACTCATGTATGAGTGTTTGCATGGACACAGTTTGCATTTCTCTTGTATAAAGGCCTAATAGCAGAACTATGCCTTCTAACCTTCATGGGAAATCACCTTTCCCCAAATTCTCTAGCTTCCAGAGCCACCCTTTCCTGTACCATCCAAAAAACAGCCGTGTGAGCCCTCACCCTGCTCCCTCATCAGGAAGTGCCTCCCTAATTTCCCTGGCTCTGCTACAGCAGGAATTAAGACTAGCTGTACCCAAAGAAATGAGAGGAGGGTCCCCTGCTGGAGACAGACATAACCAGATGTTCCCCTCTGACACTGAACGGGTGTAGAAATCAAGTCTTCCCTCCATCCACAGGGATGGCATCGAGATGCCTCGGGAGGGGCACAGATGAGCCCCTGACCAACGTGTTCTCCATTTTCTCCTCTCTGCATCCTCATTAGTCTGACCTTGGCTCCTCCGGGCCCAGGGGTGGAGGTGAGGAAAGAAAAGGGGAGCAGGAAAGCTGTTACCTGACTGACTACCATCAGGAGCTGCCATCGTGTTCCCCAGGCCCTGCAGGACTCCAAGCCGGCGTTCTTTCTTGGGTCTTTACCTGGGTTCTTCAAAAACCCTTAATCACAGATTAGTGCCCTGAGTTCTCTCAGCCCAGGCAAAAGCACTTCTCTGGCTGCTACCTTCCTTGTCCCTAAGCTCTGGGGGGCCGTCAATGCCTTTAGCATTCCTCGACTGTGCTGTGTCAATCCTCCATGCAGCCCTGTCGGTGAGGGTAAAGACAACTCTATATTCAGTTGGCGAGAAGCATCTATGTATCCTTAGCTATGACAAGCCAGAGAGCGCCTCACACAGACACGTCTCCTTCGGGTCCAGCATCCAGTCAGCCCCCCTTAGGTAACCCTTTACACTTCTCAGGCGGGCTTCAGACCCAAGTCTGCTGTGAGCCCTAGCTTCTGGGGCTACGCGTCAAGCTCTCCAGATGGTTCTGATGAAGGTTCTCATACAAGGCCTCGGATGGGTGGCCCCTCCCCTGCCTCCTCCTGCTGAGGAGAGGGACTCACATCACACCAGCAGCCCTCCCCAAAGGTCCAAATCCTCTTTCAGTATCCACTGCCTCGGCCCTTTCCGACACCCAGTGTGGTGAGAGGCAGGGGACGTGTGTGGCGAGCTCCTTGCCACTGACTCTCTGCAAGTCGCACAAGGGAGCGGTCTCCCACTTCCCGTCAGCACCTGACACCTGACGTCTATTGCTTAGGGCGTGGCCAAAACTTCCATTTCAATGTCCGGTAGCAGCGCTGTTGTATCAGCAATGTGAGAATCAGAACTACAGGGAAAAGAGATCAACATTTCCAGAAAGAGAAAACAAGTTACCAGCAAGGGAAAGAATAACAACTGGTCAATGGACGTCTGAGTGTGAGATAGAAAACACTGAAGAGTCTGCGGGGAAAGAAGAGTGATGCCAGGACACCATGCCCGGAAGAATATTCATATGAGAAGCAAAAGGCAAAAAGCAAATTCCAGACCTATGCCACCCATATATCCCCTCTGAAAAAGTGACTCAGAGGTACCTGGGTGGCTCAGTCAGTTAAGCCTCGAACTCTTGATTTGGGCTCAGGTCATGATCTCATGACGGTTCATGAGATCGAGCCCTGTGTCAGGCTCCGCACTGGGTGTGGGATCTGCGCTCGGGATTCTCTCTCTTCCTTTCTCCCTGTTCGTTCCCTGTGGAGCAGGCGCTCTGTCAAAATAAATAAACGTTTTTTAAAAAAGTGATTCAAAGAAGTATCTACTCAAGACCAAGACTTCTTAAAATGTGGTCTGTAAGAACTTAAACCTGGTAAGCTTTTTTAATTTTAATAGCTTAGATACATTTTATTGGTTTTCTTTCTGAACTGTTTAGCTTATAGTTAATTCTAACTAGCGGTTGGCAATGTGGTTGTGAAATTGTGCAATCTTTTAAAAAGGATTCCTGAAATATAAGACACATAAAGTGACAATTAATAATAATGCAAAATTTATATGTTTACTTAATCGTGCTTTTTAAGTGTGGATGTAAGGGACACTGTATCATTCTAAAGGACAAATCTTGCTTGGAGATTATAGATCCTTAAATTTTTTTGACATTTTTATTAGAGATATCATTTTAGGGGTCCCTGGATGGCTCAGGTCGTTGAGTGTGAGACTCTTGATTTCAGCTCCCATGATCTCACGGTCATGGGATTGAGCCCTGCATCAGGCTCCATGCTCAGTTTAAGATTTTCTCTCTCCCTCTGCCCCCTGCCTCCACTCGAGCTCTCAATCTCTCTCTAAAAAGAGAGAGAGAGAAAGAGAAAGAGAGAAATATAATTTTAAATATGTTTGAAAAGTTTTTTATATTAAAAAAAACTAGGAGGAAAAGCATATAGAATGGCCCAAAAAAGAGGAGAGAAAAAGAAGAAAGATCAAGCCAGTAAATGTCAATAAAACAAAGAGAGGAAACAACACAAAAGTAAAAGAAATAGAAAACATAACACAAGATGTCAAACACAAGACCAATTATTAACAACTGTAAAAACTTCAAGAGGATTACATTCTCCTATTATAGACAAAGATCCTCAGGTTAAGTAAAAAAGAAAAATCCAGCTCTGTTCTTGGTTCACTTATCTCCTGATGAGTGACAAATCAGCCCAAAACTTAGTGGCTTAAAACAACTGATGAATTGTTATTTCTTACGATACTGTGAGTCAGGGATGCTAGCAGGGACTTGCTGGGGTCTACACTCCTTGGGTCATGATCTAAGGTCACTCAGCTGCATTCTGCAGGTGGCTGGGCTGGGCTGGACAGTCCAAGTATACTTCACTCACATACATGGTACCTCGTGCGTCTCCAACACGGTCTCTCTCTCCAGGCATGCTTCACCATTTAATGTTAGAGCCTGATCCTTGAAGTGTGGTGGCTGGCTGCCCAAACGCAAGTGGAATTTCCCTGGCCTATTAAAGGCTAGATCTGAAACTGACCAACATCACTCCCTCTGCTTTCTATCGGCAAAGGCCAGATACAAGGCCGATTCAATGAGTTAGGGAACTAGACCCTATCTCCAGGTGAATGGAAAGAATAGGCTTATAGGCAAGGAAAGAATTTATGGTAGCTACCTTTGGCTGTCTCTTTGGAAACTGTCTACCTCAATTGTGCTTTATAAGAGATCTATCGAAACTTAAATAATTATGAAAGATTTAAAAGAGGTAAATATCGGGGTGCCTGGCTGTCTTAGTCAGTGGAGCATGTGACTCTTGATCTCAGGGTTGTGAGTCTGAGCCCCATGTTGGGTTTAGAGCTTACTTGACAAATAAATAAATAAATAAAATTGAGAAATATATTTTGAGAAAATTCAAATAGAATAAAGAGTGAGTGGTATGTTCATCTTTTAAAGGTATAATTTAAGGGGAAAGTATTAAATGAAACTGAGGGTTATTGTTTAACTGAAAAAATTTGTACAATCATCAAGAAAATATAATAATAATAACCATTTTTTGAATACTTACACGGATAATTCTATTTAATTTCACAACAGTTCTGGGAGGTCAGTGCTATTTCATCTGGGGGTGAGGAAACTGAGGCTTAGAAATATTAAGTAAGCAAGCTCTCCACACCTACATATTTTGTAAAAAGAGGAACCAAGATTCGAATGCAGAGAACCTAACACCATAGTTCCCACTCTTAGTCACCTAGTGATTAATTATGAATCTGGATCAGACACATGGACAAGTATGCTAAAACTAATACATAAAACAAAAACTGAAATATGAAGAGATTTTTACAAAACCACAAGCAGATTAGGAGATTTTAAAACATCTGCCTCGGAACTTAACTGATCAAATATTTTAAAAATTGCACAGACAACCTAAATAACAAAATTAACAAGATCGTTTTATTTTATTTTTTTAATGTTTTATTTATTTCTAGGAGAGAGAGAGAGAGACAGCGTGAGCAGGGGAGGGTCAGAGAGAGAGGGAGTCACAGACTGAAACAGGCTCCAGGCTCTGAGCTGGCAGTCAGCACAGAGCCCGACGCGGGGCTCAAACCCACGAACCGCGAGATCATGACCTAAGCGAAAGTCGGATGCTTAACCGACTAAGCCACCCAGGCGCCCCACAAGATCGTTTTAATATATCTAGATGGATCATGAACAGGGAATGCCTTTTTCCCCAAATGCTCACAGAACATAAAAACAAATTGATTAAGTAATGAGTCTCAAAGTAAACCTCAATAAATTCCAAACAGTAGAAACTACAATTTCTACAAATCAATAAGACAAATCACTAAACAACAGCAGCAACAACAAAATGGGCAAAGGATAAGAAGGAACAATTTACAAATGAGGATATATAAATGACCCAATATATACGAAAAGATGCTCAAATCTCACTAGCCAACAAAGAACTTGAAATCAACTCAACAAGGTATCTTTTTTCTCCCAGAAGATTAGGAAAAATATTTTTTTAATTGGGTATCAGTTGTTGGTATGAGGGAAGGATTTTGTATCGTGCTCATGGGATATAAACTGATATGGCCATTTTAAGGAACAATTTGGGAGTATCAGTTAATAGTTTAACTATATGTGACTATGTTACACACCAAACCAATCTGCAGAATCTACACTGGGCATCTTCTGGTCCTGGCCAAGATAAATGAGACACTTTGGCTGATCTCTCTCTCTGATTACAAAGCAAAGGTCCAGACGAAAGGCAAGTGGTAATTGCCTGAAGACCCTGAAATTGACAAGGGGGCCAAACTTGAAGACTGACTCATATGGGATATGTTTTAAGCGTTCTGTTCCTCTTTTTATCATCCAGCTTTCGCATGAGGGTGGCTCCAATACAATAGTACAGCAGAAGCAGGCAGCAAAACTCCAAGGGAAACCCATTTATTCATTCTGAGAGAGACAGAGAGAGAGTGTACGCGTGCAGGAGAGGGGCAGAGCGAGAGAAGGAGGGAGAGAATCCCAAGCAGGCTCCTCGCTCAATCCCACAAGGCTCGATCCCATGACTGTGAGATCATGATCTGAACTGAAATCAAGAGTCCAACGCTCAACTGACTGAGCCACCCAGGAGCCCCTCTTTTCTCTCTGATCTGAGCCAAGCGAGTCACTTACTAGCTTTGTGATTTGGTTTTTTCATCTGTAGAATGAGATAATAATAATCCCTAACATAAAGGTGTTATGAAGATTCAATGAAACAATTTTGCTTGGAATCGTGCTCAGTGCACAGTAAACACTATATGAATGTTTGCTCTTATATTTCTTTACTGCTACTGTTACTATTAAATTTCTAGCAAGGCTGATGAAGAAAGTAAAAGAAATAAAACACATCATGACTAAGATGGGATTTTCTTTTTAAGTTTATTTATTTTGGGGAAAGAGAGCAAGAGCTCAAGCAGGGAAGGAGCAGAGAGAGGGAGAGAGAGAACCAAGCAGGCTCTGTGCTGTCACCACAGAGGCCAACACAGGGCTTCGCCTCATAAACTGCAAAATCATGACCTGAGCCAAAACCAAGAGTCGGATGCTTAACCAACTGAACCACGCAGCCATGCCCTTAAGATGGGATTTTGAAAGAGAAAAACGGAGAATATTTTAAAATTTTTATCTCACACTATGTATTACCTTTTGCTAATAAATCTGAACTTTTCTAAGTAAATATAAACTATTTCAGGAAAATAAAAATGATTCAGATTGACTCACGAGGGGAAAAACCAGAAAAGACTAACAATGTAGCAAATAAGTGTAAGGCAATTGTCTCTAGGACCACATGGTTTTACAGATGAATTAGCACACATTTTAGGAAAAGCAACTGCCTAAATTCTTTCTAAAATTTTCAAAACACTAAACTGCACTAAAATATGTGGAAAATTTCCAGTTCATTCTATGAGTCTTGTAATAAATCTGATATTGAAAGCAATTAAAGCACAAAAAGGGAAAGATTGTTGAAAAATCTCACCTAGTTGCAAAAATTCTGGGGCACCTGGGTGGATCAGTCAGTTGAGCATCTGACTTCGCCTCAGTCATGATCTCATGGCTTGTGGGTTCGAGCCCCACATCGAGCTCTGTGCTGAACTCTTGCTCAGAACCTGGAGCCTGCTTCAGATTCTGTGTCTCCTTCTCTCTCTGCAACCCGCTCCCCCCACTCCCCGTCCCGCACTCTGTCTCATTCTGTCTCTCAAAAATAAGTACATGTAAAAAAAAAAAATTGGATGCAAAAATTCTAAATAAGATGTTAGCAAACAGAATCAAGTAAAAACAGTAATTCAGAGGCACCTGGGTGGGTCAGTCAGTTGATTGTCCAACTCTTGATTTTGGCTCAGGTAATGAGCACACATCGGGCTCTGCATTGATAGTGCAGAGCCTGCTTGGGATTCAATCCATCTCCCTCTCTCTCTGTCTCTCGCGGCTCATTCTCTCATGCTCTCTCTCTCAAAAATAAATAAATAAACTTTTAAAAAGAAGCATAATCAATCATTACTACCAGGTTTATTCTTGGAAAGCAAGATTACAAGAGTGTGAATTTTGGAGGCAAATTGTCAGGTTCTGAATCTGGCTTCACCATTTACCAGGAACTGCCTGGGTGACCCAGGTAAGTGATGTGGCCTCCCTGTGATTGTTCCCGTTTGTAAAATGTAAATAATAGTATCTGGTTCAGAGGGATAGGAGGATTAAGTTAAAATACTTTGTTTGATGAACTTGGCCAAGATTTGGTACATAGTGAGCACTCGACAATGGCTAAATATTAATATTAATTTTAAAAATAATTTTATTTTTTTATGTTTATTTATTTTTGAGATGGAGAGAAACAAAGCATGAGTGGGTTACGGGCAGAGAGAGGGAGACACAGAATCGGAAGCAGGTTCCAGGCTCTGAGCTGTCAGCACAGATCCTGATGCGAGGCTTGAACCCACAAACTATGAAATCATGACCTGAGCCAAAGTCAGACACTTCACTGACTGAGCCACCAAGGTGCCCCTAAAAATAGTTTTAAAACCCTTTGATGATGTAGTTGGCAATTGGCTTGAGCTCTCCATTCAGACCAACTTCTCAACCAGGGGTCAACTAAATGCCTTAATTTCTGAATGGGAGGAATGGAGAAGAAGCGGGGACAGGGCAGGAAACGCAAGGGGCAGGGAGACAGAGAGTCTGCCCCTCTGTTCCCTGTCTTCTTCCAGCCCAGCCTCCCTAGACTGGTTTTACAAAATTAGTATCAAATAACCTAAGGGATTCTTAGGATTGTTGCTCTTAGCCTAGAAGTCTCAGCCAGCCATAGAACTCAGCATCATCCCCATGGATAGTGAAGTCACAGCAGCAAACATTTACCAGGAGGCAGTCTGCTGTATCCTGGTAGCTCAGGGACACACTGGGCACTAGAGCCAGACACTGGGGAGCCCCAGCCTGCTGGCTGCTCAGTCTCATCCTGTTTCTTCCATTGTCTGGTGATCCTGTGGTTTATTTACCCCACGGGTAGATATCTTGAACCACACTTAATGCACACTGGTGGACTTTAACTATACAAATTTAAAAACAGAAAACTATATGACCATCTTCATAGCTACCTAAAACTCATTTGATCAAATTCAACTTCCACTTCTATATTTAAAAAAAATTTTTTTTAATGTTTACTTATTTTTTAGAGAAAGACAGAGACGGAGCATGAGCAGGGGAGGGGCAGAGAGAGAGACAGACAGAATCTGAAGCAGGCTCCAGGCTCCGAGCTGTTAGTACAGAGACCGACACGGGGCTCGAATCCACGAACCCTGAGATCATGACCTGGGCCAAAGTTGGACGCTTAACCAATTGAGCCACCCAGGCACCCCTACATTCTTTTTTTTTTTTTTTTAATTTTTTAAAGAACACTCTGAGTAAACCAGAAACTGAAGAAAGTCATCTTACCATGATGAAAACTACTTGATCCCTCCCTGCCCACCCCTCCTCCCCAGCAAATTCCTTTCCCAGAAATCACAGCAAACATCATACTTCCTGGTGAAAGCTTACAGCGGCAGTCCCAATACCATCCTATTAGAACGCTGTTACAGGAGACGTTAAACAGAAAGCGGAGGAAGAAAAGACTCTACTTAACTCCACATATTCCAAAGTTATTTGGGCCCAGAACAATTGTTTTATCAATAAAACTACTAGCGTCTTGCAGGCCAGGGGTTTTCGGATGTCAGTTTCAGAAACATCAAGTTAGAGTCTTCCTACTCAACGTAGCAATGTTTCAAGGGTGTCTGCTGTCACATCTGATCCTTGCCTTCATTCTGAAGGTTCCAGCCAAGAGAATAAGATAACAGAAAGAAGGGGTAGACATCTCTGCAAGATGGAGGCAAAATTATCATTATTTGTAGAAGAGTGTTTGCCCTGAGAAAGCAAGATGATAAGCTGGAAAACCACAGGAACTAATTAGAGCATTGAATAAAGAGGATAACAGCGGGTGATAAATATACCGGGATCAATGTCTGTCCTCTACACCAGCAATAACAAGTTGGAAAGCACCAGGGGATAAAAAGAATACACTTAGCAAAATATGTGCAAAGATATATGTCAAAGTTGGATGAAGGACATTAAAAAAAACAAACTCGAATCAATGGAGAAATGGGTTCCGGGCTTGGTCTGTATTGCAAAATTGTCAATCTTCCCTCAAGTAATCTATAAATTTGATGTGATTTCAATAAAATCTCCACAGGACATTTTTATCTTGAGGAATTGATCTTGTAGTTCATCTGGTAGAGTAATTGCACAGAACGGTCAAGAAATTTGTGAAGTAAAAGGCTATGATGGGGGACTTGCCTTACCAAGTGAGTTTCAATACTATAAAAATAAACTAATTAACATGCTGATAGAAAATTCGGCAAATACCAACAGAGCTTTAAAAAAAAAAAAAGGCACAGCAGTAAAACACCCAGGTTTCTGTGGTGGTTCTGTCAAGGCTTTAGAAGTTGCAAAGTTAGATTATCCGATGGAATCCAGGTCAGAGGTGGACAAGCAGACCTCAGACTGGGCAGGAAGCAAGGCTGTGCCAGGAGGATTGGCAGAGACATGTGGCCCTCCCCTGACCAGGTGCTCATCCCTGATGCTACTGGTGTTCAGGAGCTTACTTCAGGTTGGAGAAAGGAACAGCTTTCTGAGGAGAAGCATGTAGGTGCCTGGATGCCCCAAAAGATGCCTCCACGCTGACATCACTCATGATCTTCATAGATACATCCCACTCTAACTTGAGAAAACTGAGCACAAGATCTGCGCCCTGCCTCATCTCCCACTGACCTGGTCCTCTTCTCAGGGTTCTCTGGTTCTGAAAGATACCATCATATTCCCAGTCAGGCAAGTCAGAAGCCAGAGGTTCCCGACCCCTTTGCTCTCTTCCATCCCACATGTCCAACCTATCAGTTGATCTTATCTCCTAAATATTTCTACAATCTGTCCACTTTTATCAGTCTCTATCACCGCCACCCTAGTTAAAGGAATTGTCATCTTTCACCTGTTTGCGGGCATTTTGTTACCGGCCACTATTCACCACACCGCAGCAGTGACCTTCAGCAAGGGCAAAGCTAACCAAGTCACTCCCTTTCCAGAATCTCCCACAAGACCAGCAAGGCTCGGTATGGAGCTCCATCTCACAAACCAAGAGATCATGACCTGAGCCAAAATCAAGAGTTGGACGCTTAACTGACTGAGCCACCCAGGCACTCTGATTAACTGTATAGTAATTTTAAGGCAGCTTTCTTGAGCTATAACTTATATATTTATGTTTATTTTTTATATTTGAGAGAACACAAGCGGGGTAGGGGCAGAGAGAGGGGGACAGAAGATCCGAAGCTGCCTCTGCACTGCCAGGCTGACAGCAGCATGCTGGATGTGGGGCACAAACACACTAACCCAAGATCATGACCTGAGCTGAAGTCAGATGCTCAGTCGACTGAGCCACCCAGGTGCCACATAACTTGTATATTTATAAAATTCACCCCTTTCTGGTGTACAGATCTATGAGTTTTCATAAACATTCAGCTATGCAAGTATTGCACCTCAGTCAGGATATAGATTATTTCTACCACCCCAGAAAGTTCTCTCATGACTCCTAGGGTCAACTCTGTCCCACACTCAAGTCCCTGGGACTACTGATCTGATTTCTGCAATTATAGTTCTGCCTTTCACAGGATGCCATATAAGTGGAATCTATAGCACGCAGCCTATTAACTCTGGCTTCTTTCACTTAGTCATTGTGTAATAATTTAATGTGTGTCTTCCCCACCAGTGGGTAAAGCTCTGCACAGTGAGGGACCATGTCTGACTCAGTGGTTACCACATCGCCAAAGCCTGCCATGGTGTTTCTCAACTTTTTTTTCCCTTTCATTATTGCTCCTCTAAGGAGAAAATTTTAATTTAATTTAAATTCTCCCTGATGAGAGAAATTAAATACTAAGGAATAAGATATTGTTGAGTAGGCTTGAGTTTTGGAGGACCACAAAACATTGTAATAGCTAAATAGTTTTCACCCAACAAGAATGAATTTTCACCCCTGGGGGGTGATACCACCCCCATTGAACACACATGGCCTAACACATAGTAGGTGCTCAACGAAGGTCTGTCAGTGACTGAAAGACCACTTGCAGATATCGCCACATGGTGGTGCTTCCCAGTATAGTCAGCTCATCTCATTGGAAGGTTCTGCTGGCTCCAGCCAGGGGTAGGAATGACTCTCCATCCGCCTGTGAAAGCACCCCCCATTCTGCTCTTGAAAACACCACCAGGAACTGTCATGTCAGTGGCTTCAGAAGTAAGGCCAGTATCTTTGTACTCAGAACATAATCAGATTTGTGCTTTTCAAAGTCGGCTCTGGCTCCAGAGAGAGAGGTGCTGGAGGAAGCAAGATGGAAGTGGAGAAAGCAGATAAGAGGCTGATTAGTGATGGCAAGAAATGATAGTGGTTTGAACCCAGCTAGAGGCAGTGGGGATGGAGACAAATGAAGGTTCTTGAGAATAATACAGAAAGTAGAATCAACAGAACCGGGTGATGAGTTAGTTATAGAAAAGGAAAGAAAGGTAGACATTCATATTTCTAGCCTGTACTTCCAGGAAAATGGTGGTGCTCTCCACTGAGCTCAGAATTCTGGTTGCAGGAGGCTGAAGGTGGCATGAAGTTTAGTTATAGACTCTTGAGGTTGAAGTGCCTTTGGGTTATTCAAGGTCAATGTCTAGTTGGCTATTGGATAGATAGGTGAGAAGTTCGAGAGAGCTATCTGGGCTAGAAGTAAAGATTTGAGAATGGTCAATGTGGATGGTCTCCCAGACCATGGGAGAGTGTGTGGCATGGGAAGAGAAGATGGTGCAAGGCAGACACCCAGAGAACAGCAACACTGATGGGTACCCCATCTGGAGAGAGGCACAACAGTGCAATGAAACATTACTCTAGCCCCAACATTTAGGTTGTAACTAGTATTTTTGTTGCTGTGGTTTGTTTTGGGTTTTTGCCGATGTAAACAATACTGTTATGAATATCTTTGTGCAGAAAGCCTTTTCTGCATACAGAACTATTTTCTCAGGACAGATTCTTAGAATAAGGATAACTAGATTAAAAGATAAGAAGAGTTGTAACTATTGACACACTGCCTTGCAAAAGGTTGTCAACATGCCCTCTGGTCATCAAGGTATGAGAGCGTGCTGTCATCAGTATGGGCAGTCTTCAGCCTTGTTCTTTTAATCTGTGCTAGTTTAATAGGAAAGGAAGGAAGGAAAGGAAAGAGAGAGAGGAGAAGGCAGATGGTTGACTCCACAAGATTTGGTGACTCATGAGACATGGAGAGTGGCAGCCACAGAGAAGGTGAGGGTGAGTCTTAGGCTGTCCACCCAGGTGGATGCTGGGATGGGCAGTTAGGAAGAGAAACTGGTTTGACAAAGGTAATGACTCAGGGGCACCTGGGTGGCTCAGTCAGTTAAGCAACCCACTTCAGCTCAGGTGATCTCACGGTTCATGAGTTCAAGCCCCGCATCGGGCTCGGTGCTGACAGCTTGGAGCCTGGAGCCTGCTTCAGATTCTGTATCTCCCTCTCTCTCTGGCCCTCCCCCACTTGTGCTCTTTCTCTGTCTCTCAGAAATAAATAAACATTAAAAAAAATTTTTTAAGGTAATGAATCCGTTTTTGGCTTCTTTGAGTTTGAGGCACATGTGATGTCAGAGTGTCAATCCTGTTTACACATCTGAAGCTCAGATGAGAGACAGGTTCCAGAAGGGAAGGGCAGCCGTAACAGCACCTGACCCCATAGTGGAATGGAATGGTGCAATGCGGACGGCACGTTTCAGGGAATCCAGGACCCTGCTGTCCACCCTCTGCGCTCCCCTCTGATTTCAGCCGCAGCTGCGGTGGACAGTTCCTACAAGCTCAGGCTCCCCTGGAGCTGACAATACCTCTTCCAGTACACTCCACACGTCTCTCTCTTCTCCAGCACTATGGCTGTGTGCTCGGCTTGCACTCAAGTGCCACCCAGAAATGTAGGGAATTAGTGTCCCTGCAGACACCCTCTCCCCAAGGAAGCAGGAGCCAACGGATACATGCTCTACCCCCATCCTCCAGGGAGATAGTTTGGGGAGGCATTCTCTACACTTCGCCGGAGCCCTGGAGGAGTCAGCCCCTGCTGCGGACAGCGGCAACCTCAGCAATGCACTCTTATGCTCCCTGACCCCTCTCTCCTGCTTCCTGGGATCACAGCCCAAATAAACTACCTGCACCCTGGTCCTTTTCTCACGCTGTGCTACAGGAGGCTGCCGGACCCCCTGGGCTCCACTCTCTTTCCTGCAAGGCAGATTCGTCACTGGGCTCAGCAGCTTTACCTTCTTCCTCTGGTGGAGCCTGCTTTTTGGGGAGAAGGCAAACAGCTGGAGAAATAGCCTGTTGGTGAGGGGAACTTGTCAGGACCCATTGGCACCTTGATATCATTAAGAGTGACAGGCTCCTGTGTCTACATCTGTACCACGTTGGGCAGAGGGGATCAGCCATTGTTCTCATCAAGGATAGTGGCATCCCCAGGCAAGGGTTCAAGAAATTCACTTTATTCATTTACTGATCCATCTATCTGTTTATTTGTTCAACAATTATTTAGCAAGCACCTACTGTTTGCCAGGCTGCATCCCCAGTGAGAAGCCCTGGCATCCCTTCCGCAAACTTTGGTGATACTTCTCTTGCCCACCCACAAAGCGGGCCATGTTTATGCCACACAGGACTCCTCTCTAGCCAGAGGTGAACTCTGACCAAACTGGGCAATGCAATTCTGTCTTGAGCATTTTGATCTGGGACAGTAGGACTTTGGTCAGCAAGTTGATGGGGGTGGAACGGCAAAGGTGTCCCTCCAGACAGGGGTGACCATTTCTCGTGTGCAGAGCTGGGCAGAGAAAGACGGTGTGCAAAGGGAGAAGCAGATGGAAGAAGAGAGGAACGTACACATTTCTGCCCCGGTTCCAGATCTTCATGTGCCCCATATCAGCTGTACACCCTGCCTTCAGATCCCATGAGAGATGTCTATACCCTTCCTAGGATGCCTCCATCTTCCCATAAGCTAGTTTGTGTCGATTTCTGTTACCTACAAGCAAGTAGGCGCCTGCGCCTCTGTTCCTCTCTCCCTTACCCACTTACCTCTCCTACCTCCCCCCATCATGGTTGCGAAGCACCTGGGCCTCACTGGTCAGAAAGCATCTGAGGACCAGGGCAGTGGAATGACCTGGGGCTAGGGAGAGCCCATGGCCTGCCTTGCAGTGCCCTCACTTTCAGAGCCTGAGCTCCAAGCCCTCCACCCCTAGTCAAGTCTATTGAGGAGACGGCATCTGGCCTAAGGCCCCAAAGCTCACCGTAAAGAAAAGGTGGGGACAGAAAGACCTTTCCTTTAGCAGGCTGATAGAGGTTTATCTGCAAATGACAGGAATCCTGACCCCTAAACTCTCTGCACAGAGCCCAGGTCTTTACAAAACAGTGTCGTGGATACACTCATCGTCTCACTGCTCTCCATGGGAGAGGTCAAGAATGGAAGACGGGTTTCCAGTCCAGGACACTGCTCTCCTGGAAGGTGAGCAATGCCCCTTCCGTCTCTCCTGCTCTGTATTGCCTTGCTTGCTGGTGAGCAGGGCCTCACCCACACCCAGGACAGCCTTTATCATCCTCTGAATGTCGCCCCATCCCAGCGTCGCCTGCGCAAACAGATCACCTGTCCTGGCCCAACTGCAACAGCGCCACCTTCAGGCCATCTTGGAGAAATGTAGTTTCCGAACCCCACAGGCATTACAATCCTTTGGGCAGGGAGGCAGGCTGGCAGGGGATGGGTTTAGGTTGCAAACTGATGGTATTGGGCAATTCTCTAAAGCCTGTTATAAAGTGGGCATGGCGAAGGCTTGAGGATTGGCTATGAAGACAAAGATAGTCACATATCACACCTAGAATGCGCCTGGCACCCAGCCAGAGCCCAGTGACTGGTTCTCAAGTTTGAGGACATGCATGTTGCTTTGGTGTGAAAACCACCAACCAACCAACCATTTCTGGGTCTTATTAAAAACTTATAGAAGTCCTTGGCCCCCTTTTCTGTCATTCTTTGCTTTTTTGCTTCGGATCTCAGAGGCACAGAATTCGATTGCTCACATGGTCAGTTCAGCTGGCCGTCATTATTGGCCACACATGGGTCCTCTTGCATATTTGCTTTGTTTTTGTCTCTTTCATCTCCCTTCTCCAACAGCCTCCCTTCCCTTCCCCCTCTCCCCACAGGCAGACATTCTTAGGTTGTCAATGTGTGAGTGTGTATGGCCATGAAAATATATATTGCAACATATATAAGTAGTATTTGCCAGCCATCTTTTTTGGCATTACATTTTTACGATCTGCCTGTGTTAATACACGTCATTCTAATTCATTCCCTTGAACTGTCTGCATGATGTTCATCATCTGCGTACGCCACCTGTGATTTATCTAGCCCTTTATGAGTCGGCATTTCGGTTGTTTCCATCCCCTGACTGTTACCAGCAAATGCTTCGAGGAATATCCTTGGGCAAGTCTCTTTGTCTACTTGTGTGAGAGATGTTCTGGAGTATGTGCTCAGAAGTGGAACTGCCAGGGGCACCTGGGTGGCTCAGTCAGCTGGGCTGTCTGACTTTGGCTCGGGTCAGGATCTCACGGTTCTTGGGTTCGAGCCCCGCGTTGGGCTCTGCGCTGACATCTCGGAGCCTGGAGCCTGCTTCAGATTCTGTGTCTCCCTCTCTCTGTCCCACCCGCACTTGTGCTCTGTCTCTCTCTCTTGCTCTCAAAAATAAATAAACATTAAAAAAAAGTGGAATTGTTGGAGTGTGGGGTATATGCTCTCCACAATGCCCCACCAGCCCAAACTCCTGCTAGGATGAGGATTCGTATGTCCCCATGTCTTCACCAGTGCACACCCATCTGGTGGTTATAAAGTCAGGCTTATTGACATCTATTTCCTTTTGCTTTTCTGCAGTGGCAGAAATCCATCTGTCCTGGATGTGCTGCAGAAGGAATTGACAAGGCCTCCCATATGCTGCCTATTCTGTTACCTTTGTTTGTTTTTCTAAATTTATTTTTGAGAGAGAGAGAAAGGCTCAGAGAAAGAGGGAGACGTAGAATCTAAAGCGGGCTCCAGGCTCCAAGATCTAGGCTCTGTGTCAGCACAGAGCCCAATGTGGGGCTCGAACTTGTGAACCAGGAGATCATGACCTGAGCCAAAGTCGGACATGTAACCGACTGAGCCACCCAGGTGCCTCTACTCTGCTACCTTTTAAGACAAGTGGTTCCAGGGGCGCCTGGGTGGCTTAGTCGGTTAGGCATCCGACTTTCGCTTAGGTCATGATCTCGCGGTTCGTGGGTTTGAGCCCCGTGCCGGGCTCTGTGCTGACTGCCAGCTCAGAGCCTGGAGCCTGTTTCAGTATGTGACTCCCTCTCTCTCTGACCCTCCCCTGCTCACATTGTCTCTCTCTCTCTCTCTCTCTCCTAGAAATAAATAAAACATTAAAAAAAATTAAAAAAAAAAAGACAAGTGGTTCCAGCTGCTAGATGTGCCCACACCCCATCACTTGCTATCATCCATGCACAAGGCACCAACTTGATCAGAGCCAGCTGAATAAGGATGGCCCCTGAGGCCAAGGACATACCAAGGTGAGTGGCCAGCCCCAAGACAGACCCACAAACTCCATCCATGTTGAGAGTGCCAAATCAATCCATCAAACGCAGCATGCATGCCCCCCTCGTCTCTCTAGGAAATAAAAACGTGGGGCAAACAACAGTGATATAGGTGCTTTTGTTGGGACTGCTGCCCTGAGTCCACATTAGCAATTTTCTCCGTGGTCTCTAAGGCACGAGGGGCCAACGAAGTGTAGGATAAACTAGAGTCTGGGACTGGGTGGCAGTGTCGCTTTGGAGCTCACATTTCTTCAGATTTCTGAAGTGACTTTGCATGTAAGCTTTGAGAATCATGGGCTCAGGACTCAGAACGTCATGAGTTCAAGTCCCAACTTAGCCACCCACGGGACTGTTATATGCGAAGCCTCAAAAATGGTCATCTATTATTAGCAACAATTCATAAGGTAGGAAATAAACAAATGACTCCCAGAGAGGCCAAGCCATTTGCAGGAAAGCAGAATTCAAACTCGGGCGTGTCTGTTTCTATTTGTTACCATTTTCTCAGCAGCCTGACTTCACTAACTGGTTCTCTGCCAGGACCTTGGGCTGCGTCCAGCAATGGATGCCTTCAGGAGTCCTCCCCAGGGTGGGGAACAGCCCCCAGGGCCATCTTGGCACGCGTCCCTCAGGGGGTGGGAGGCCCAGGGCAGGCCTGGGCCCAGGCTAGGCTACAGGATGCTCCCAGGTGTGGGGGAAGCAGGCAGCCTGGCCGTTCTCCAAGCACATTCGGAGCCAACCCAAGGGAAACCCCAATTCTGTCAGTGCCTGTACGCCTGGGGCACAAGCATTGGAGACATTAAATATTAAACATGTCGGCTGGCTTCCAAGCTTGGTAATTAAAACTCTTATTTCATATTTTACAGAGGATGGACGGGGAGGTCATGAGGCTGCTCTGAGAGATTTCATAGCTCCCTTGTTCACAGATGAAGTGGCTCTTCTGAGGAAAACCTCCCTCTCACTCGAGACCCATGCTGCCCTATTTATAAAGTGATTTCCTGAGAGGGTGGGGAGTGGAGGCCTGGAGGTCTCCAGGGTATAGGCACCATTCAGGGCTCCCAGCAGGGTCTTTCTACTTCTCCAAAATGGGTCTGTGTGCCGAGAGCCTGCAGAGGGCTCGACCGCAAGCCCCTCACCCCTGCTGCAGTGGCAGCCTGGGAGCTGGAGATGTCTCTAGAAAGGGGGAGAGAGAGGAGCTCTGGTGGGGGGGGGATGGAGGGAGGGCCAGAGGGAGGGGAGGCTTCCCTTAGCCTCTAGCGCCATCTGCTGACCAAATTCTGAACTGCAACTCCCCCAGAGGCCGGCGGGAGACCAAATTCCAGCTTTGCACGAGGATTGGGAGAAGAGGGATCAAGGAAAATCAGACCTGGCCCTTCAGGGAACCCTTTTAAAGCAAAATTTAGATTTGTGAATTGTTCATGCAATCATTCTCCAAGGTCAAGGGCATGGACTTGGATGTGTGTGGACGTAACGGGATGTTGTGGTCATTGTGGCAGCCTTTTTGAGTGTTCACTGTGCTGAGAACTGGCCCACATGATTTACACTGGTTATCTCTCTGTGGGTGCTGCTCTCACGTTGCATGCCCAATTGTACAGATGTAAATACTTAGGCTGAGAGAGGACCCCAAAGCCAGATTACCTCCCTGCCCTCACCCCCAGAGTCAATCTTTATTCAAGGCCCCTCCTTTCCACCTTCAAACAAACCAAGAGCCCTCTTCTTTGTCCCAAAGTCCTTGTTCCCTCAAGCACCTCTCAGCTTTCCTGGGACCATTGCAAACGCTTCCTACTAGGATCTTCCCACTAGGATTTTGATGCCTCCCACCTTGCCCTCTATAATCTATTCTTCACAAATAGCCATTTTGATTTTAAGATGTGAATCAGACCACACCTGTCCCTTGCTCAAAAACGTTGATAGATTCCATTGCATTTAAAATAAAATCTAGGAGCACCTGGGTGGCTCAGTCAGTTAAGCATTGATCTTTGGCTCAGGTCATGATCTCACAGTTCGTGAGTTCCAGCACCACATTGGGCTCTCTGTTGTCGGCGCAGGGCCCACGTCAGATCCTCTGTCCTCCCCGCCCCCTGCCCCTCTCCACTAGCACTCGCCCTCTCTCTCTCTCCTCTCTCAAAAACAGATAAACATTTTTTAAAAATAAAATAAAATCTAAGCTCCTTGCCATACTCAAAGAAGCCCTAAGAGTTTGGAGGGGTGCCTAGCTGGCTTGATCGGTAGAGCATGCGACTCTTGATCTCGGAATATAAGTTTGAGCCCCACATTGGCTATAGAGATTGATTTTAAAAATTAAATTTTAAAAAAAGTAAAATCTTAAAAAAAAGCCCTAATGGTCTGGAGGTGGGGTTCTCACCAGCCCCATTCATACCCCTCTCCCCCTCTCCCCCCTCAGGGCTCCAGCCATTAGGGCCCTCAGTTCCTCAAACATGCTAAGTTCTTTCTGACCTCAACCCTTTTGAAGAGGCTGTTCACTCTTCCCAGGAGGTTGTCCCCTTCACTGCTTTCCTCCTAACTGAAAATTCTCCATGTCATGGGCACTCTTCACAGAGGTCTTAGAAGTGGCCTAGTTTTATCTTTCCTTTCCCAGGTCACATCAGATGTAGCCTCACAAGATGCTACATCAGGATGAAGTGGAGAGCCAGGAGGTTGGCTAGCCATAGCAAACAAACGAACAAACAAACAAACAAAACAAACACACACACAGAAATCCGCTTGAATTGGCTAATGCCCTGAAGAGGGAATTCCAAATCTCATACACTAGATATCAGAAATGCCGTCAGAGCCCAGAGGACCTGGAATCAGGAATGAGAGACCCACTGGGAAACCTCCTCCTCTTCCCCACCCCCATCTACAGCCTTTCCGTTACTGGAATACAGATAGACATATAGTTCAATGGAATAGAATTGAGAGTCCAGACATAAACTTACACGTTTATGGTCAACTATTCTTCAACAGTGGTGCCAGAACAATTCAGTGGGGAAAAATTTAACCTTTTCAACAAATGGTGCTGGGGCAATTGGATATTCCACATGCAAAAGCATGAAGTTGTATTCCCTACCTCACACCACATACAAAAATTAACTGAAAATTGATCTAAGACCTCACAAGAAGAGGTAAAACTATAAAACTTTTAGAGGAAAATGTAGGTATAAATCTTCTTGACCTTGGATTAGGCACTGGTTCCTTAGATAACACCCCAAAGCACAAGCAACCAAAAGAAAAAGGGACAAATTGGACTTCATCAAAATTAAAGCTTTTGTGCTCCAACGGACACCATCAAGAAAGTGAAAATATTTGCAAATCACATAAATGATAAGGGTATAGTATCCATAATATTAAGAATTACTATAAATCAACAATAAAATGGCAAAAAAACCCACTGAAAAATGCCCAAAGGATCTGAATAGACATTTCTCCAGAGAAGTACACAAATGCACAATAGCCCCATGAAAAGATGCTCAGCATCATTAGTCACTAGGGAAATGGAAGTCAAAANTTTACCCCCCTCCCCTCCCTCCCTCCAGCAACCCTCAGTTTGTTTTCTGGATTTAAGAATTCTCTAATGGTCTTTCTCCCTCTCTCTTTTTATCTTATTTTTCCTTCCCTTCTCCTATGTTCATCTGTTTTGCTTCTTAAATTCCACATATGAGTGAAATCATATGCTATTTTTCTTTCTCTGACTGACTTGAGCAGTTTTCCTGAGTCTGGACCAGCATCCGAGTGGGAGCCTCAACAGCGCCTGAATAAACTGGCTGCTGCTTCATCTGCACCCTCCTAACTTCACAGAAAGTTCCCGAAGAGCCAGCCTGTCAGAAGGGCATTCTGAGCAATGCGATGTCAGGTTAGCTAAGCTAACACCCCCCCGCCCCCCATCTAGACTCAACCTTCAAATCTCATCTGCCAGCACATGGTGTCTTTGTCCCTTCCTGCAGACTTGGGCGGGTCCCTCCTCTAATTGTCATTCAGTCCTGCATATGCATCTTCATGTGACTGGTTTCCCAGGGATGGCAGTAAAATGACTAGAGCAATGGGCATCTTCTATTCTAACAAGGGTGAGTATAGGCTGTCATAGGGCTGGCTGCACTTCCTTTTTCTCAAGGGATGGTGGTACTTGGCTGCGAGGCTGTGTTCCTTTCTGCACTGTGGGACCCAGTTGGCAGAGACCACATCAGAACAACTCATTGTGGGGTGCCCAGCATTTGAAATAAGGCCTGGCACACAGCAGGCGCTCAATGTTATAAAATAAAGGAATAGGGATGCCTGAGTGGCTCAGTCGGTTAAGCGTCCAGCTCTTGATCTCAGCTCAGGTCATGATCTCACAGTTTGTGGGATCGAGCCCTACACGGTGCTCTGTACCGACAGTGTGGAGCCTGCTTAGGGTTCTCTCTCTCCCTCTCTGTCCCTCCCCTACTTGCACTCTCTCTCTTTCTCTCTCTCTGAAAGTAAATAAACATGAAGAAACCACAAAGGAATAAATATCTGGGGAACAAAGCAGGAGTAGCTGAAAGATGGACGAGAGGCGGGCTCCAGGCAGATGTAAGAGTCTGCGTAGCCGGGCTATTCAGAACACAGATCCAAGAGCCAGGCTCCCAGCTCCATCAGTTATCAGCTGTGTGATCTCCAACAAGTTACTTCACTTCTCTGTGCCTCGATTTGCTCATCTTTAAAAATGAGACAAGAGGGGGGCGCCTGGGTGGCTTAGTCGGTTAAGCGTCTGACTTTCGCTTAGGTCATGGTCTCGCGGTTCGTGGGTTCGAGCCCCGCGTGGGGCTCTGTGCTGACTGCCAGCTCAGAGCCTGGAGCCTGTTTCAGTCTGTGACTCCCTCTCTCTCCGCCCCTCCCCTGCTCACGCTGTCTCTCTCTCTCCTAGAAATAAATAAAACATTAAAAAAAAAAAAAGAGACAAGAGGGGCACCTGGCTGACTCCGTCAGTTGAGCATCAACCTTGATTTTGGCTCAGGTCGTGATTTCATGGGTTGGAGAGCTCAAGTCCCACATCAGGCTCTGTGCTGACAATGTAGAACTTGCTTGGGATCTTCTTGCTCTCCCTCACTCTCTGCATTTCCCACTAGAGCACAGTTGCTCTCTCTCACTCTCTCGCTCTCTCTCAAAATGAATAAATAAACTTAATAAAAATAAAAATAAAAGACAAAAATAACACCTCCTTCAAGGGGTCAGTAGAAGAATTCATTGGGCTAACGTTAGCAAAACGCTTAGCAGTATACAAGTGTTTGTTGATAGATAGACAAACAGGTAGATAAAATGAAGGAAAGGCCAATCATTCTGTTCCTCTTTCAAAGCCAAGGTGAAAGGCAATCCCTCTAGGGAAGCTGCCCCTGGGGTTCCCCATCTGAGCAGCCAGAAGGCAATGTGGCGCTTCTCCTCTAAAATTACATAGGTTTAAAGCACCAAGACAAATGCCCACACTGGTAAGAGCATCTAGACTAGAGGGTATTGCATTAGCATATTGTTAGTTAAGGAATTATGGCTCTTAGGGTACCAGCTTCTGCACAATAAAATGATTTTTAAAACAACATTTTAAAAAGCCGATTAAAACATAATGCTCTGTTTAGTTACTGCCACAAAAATGTTTCATTTGCAAATGATAGCCTCGCAGATTTAATTTACTTTCTGCTGACACCCGTATTAGATGTGATGGACCAGGCAGGCTCGGCAAAGGCTGTAGGCTCCAGAGCATCGGTGTGGGGGTGTGAGCCGGTGGGCTCCACCGCTGAGCATTTTGGGAGGAAGTGGCAGGACCAGGCCTCCCCCGTACCCCCAGCGTCCTGGGTGCCTCCCAGTGGCCTGCACTCTAGTCTTCCCCATGGAGGATCAGGGGCTTGTTAGAACACGGCATGCTGAGACCACAGACTGAAAACTTGTTCTCCCGGGACCAAGTTCAGCCAACTGATCGTTGACCTGGCTCACGTCCTGATTTAAAGAAAAACAACAACAACAACAAAACAAGCCGACATTTACAAATCCAGGGATGTCACTTAAAAATCTGGCTGTTTTGCTCCTTTGGGAAAATGGGAAGAACTAGCCACACTGGACTGCTGTCGTCATGGCAACAAGATGCTGGCATGGGGAGAGCTCACCTGCTTTCCAGTTTGTCACAGTCCCTGCCATTCCCAACTGCCTCTGCAGCCGTCAAGTCCAAGTTAGAGGCTTCCTCTATGCGACCACAGCCCTTAGCTCCCACGCTGGACTGGAAGTGCCTTTTTACCCCTCTTTTCCTGCTTTCCTGCAAACTTTGTGAAGGCAGGAATTGTGACTGTTTTGCTCCCCACTAATCCCGTAGGCTGGCATGGGGGCTGGAATATTGCAGGCCCTCAAAAAACATTCACTAATTGTATCAGTTTCCTATTGCTGCCATAATAAATTACTACAAATTTAGCAGCTTAAACACCACAGATTTATTATCTTACAGTTCTTAGAGCCATCCTGTAGAGAGGGGGTATAGGTTAAAAGTCTGAGATGGATCTCACTCTTCCTAGAAGTTCAAGGGGAGGATCCGTTTCCTTGCTCCCTGAGGTTGTTAGCAGGATTCAACCCCTTGCAGGCTATGGGACTGACAGTTTCCCTGCTGGCTGCCAGCCAAGGACCATTTCCAGCTTCTGGAGCCCACCCATATTCCTTGACTTGTGGCTGCCTTCCTCCATCTTCAGAACTAGCAGACGCGGGGTGAGCCCCTCTAATGCTTCAAATCTTTCCTTTTTCTTCTTCCATCTCATCTCGGACTCAGGCAAGAAAGGTTTTGCACCTGTAAGGACTCGTGTGAATGCTACCACTTGGATAATTCAGGTTAATCTCCCCACCTCTGGGTCTTCAACCTTCATCACACCTGCGAAGTCCCTTTTTCCATGTAAGGTAACATATTCAAAGGTTCTGAGGATTTGGATGTGGACATCTTTAGGGAGCTATTATTCTGCCTACCACACTAATGAATGAAAGTTATTGAAAACTTGGCAGGATGGAGAAACAAGCATGAGAGGTGTACCTGGCACCGTGTCTGCTGGCTGCTGCCAGGAAGGTGGAGGAGCTGAGTCAGTGGTCCACAGGGAGGCTGGGGACTTATGAGAGGCAGGAAGGAGCTGGAAAGGAAGACTTTTCTCCACTGTAAGGATTACAGTACATCGCGTTGGGGCCAATGAGGCTGCTGGGTCAGGAAGAATTAAAATCCCAGGCAGAATAGCAAGGATGTGGGTTTAACTTCCCTTAGACTAGATAGTGGTCTTCCCAGTTATAAACCAGATTTCGGTTAGACTCCTGGCCCTTTAAAATACAAATATGATCGGGGGACGCCTGGGTGGCTCAGTCGGTTAAGCATCTGACTTTGGCTCAGGTCATGATCCTACAGTTCAGGGGGTCAAGTCCCATGTCGGGCTCTGTGCTGACAGCTCAGAGGCTGAAGCCTGCTTCAGATTCTGTGCCTTCCTCTCCCTCCCCTGCCTGTGCTCACTCTCTCTCTCTCTCTCAAAAATAAAATAAAATAATTAAAATAAAATTTGATCAGCTGAAAACCACCACCCCTTCTCCCGTGGAGAGCTCAGTGTGCTTCTAAGACACCTGCAAGTAGCCAGGAAATACCTCTCACTGGCAATCCCTCAATCTAAGTACCGGGTTATGCTGAATTTTTTTCTGTTTCTCTCCCTGTACCTCACTATCTCCAGAGGAACTTGACGGTTCCTTTGATGTACACACACAGAGAGACATACACACACCACTCCTGCAGAGGCTTTGTGGGTCTAACAGCCTTTATTGAAAGACTAGGATGACGGGGGGCGGGTAACATCACAAGCATCCAAGCAAAAAACTCCTTAAATTCACATATTAAATGTCCTTTATCTTAAAATTTCATGCTTCCTGCATCAGAGATTTCTCTCTGGCCACACCATAGAGCCACATCATCATGCTGTCTTCTCTATCCTTTCCTTCTTGCTCTTCACCCCCTCCCCTGGACGGCCCGCCTCTGAATTCTCCTCATTCTAGGATACAGAGTAATGGCGATATATTGCATTATTGGACCCAATTCTAAACCCCTCCCTTATCCTTTTATGAGGTGAATTTGCAACTCCCCCCTCACTAGAAGTGGAGTGTGCTTTCCTACCCCTTAACTAACTGTGGGCTCAGCCACATGACTTGCTGTGGCCCGTGGGATGCGAAAGGAAACGATAGAAACAAAAAACAAGAAATGTGCTTGCACGGTGTAACCAGTTGCACTTCTGTGTTTCCCAAGAAGAGTTTCCCCTGGGGGCGCCTGGGTGGCTTAGTTGGTTAAGCGTCCGACTTTCGCTTAGGTCATGATCTCGCGGTTCGTGGGTTCGAGCCCCGCGTCGGGCTCTGTGCTGACTGCCAGCTCAGAGCCTGGAGTCTATTTCAGAGTCTGTGTCTCCCTCTCTCTCTGACCCTCCCCTGCTCACGCTGTCTCTCTCTCTCATAGAAATAAATTTAAAAAAAAAAAAAAAAGAAGTTTCCCCTGGGTAGCTACAGTCCCTTCAGCCAGGTGCAAAATGAAAACACATGGGCAGATCTGAGTCCAACCTGTAAGGAGAGGCCAGGCCCAGATGGACCCCCAGCTTGAAGCAGAGGTGCCCAGTTGAGCCCAGCTTAAGTGATCCACACCATAGCTGACCTGCAGACACACGAGTGAGGATACATAATTGTTTTAAGCCACTGAGTTTTGGGGTGAATTGTTTTTGCAATAATAGCAGACCGATTCAGTAATTAGCTCTGGAAGCGGGGTCGGGGGGGTTGCTATCACAAAAACCTCAACTCTGAGACATTGGGTTTGGGGCCGGGAATAAGTAGCAAGGAAACACTTACAGGGGCTGGGAAATGGTGGGGAAACTGTTGTAGGAGACAAGAAAAGTCACCCTGTGTTAAGTAGTGAGAGACAGCCCTTAAAACGGTTGGGCATGATGAGGCGAGTAGCAGCAAACTTGTCTAATGGACTTTTAGAGTTGGGGGAAGACATCTGGAGACAAAAGGTGGAACATAGGGCTTTCCTGCTACGAGATACATGTAAAAAGTTACTCCCACAGGAAAGAGGTAACACTCAACAAACTGCGTATAGTAGTTAAACATCTGTATACCAGAATACCGCTTCTCAATAAAAAGGAATAAACTACCAAAGCCACAGCAACATGGATTAATCTCAAGTGCATTATGCTAAGTGAATGAAGACAGATTCAAAAGGCTACGGACTAGGCATGCCTGGGGGGCTCAGTTGGTTGAGCTCTGACATTGGCTCAGGTTATGATATTGCGGTTTATGAGTTTGAGCCCTGCATCAGGCTTGATGCGGTCAGTACGGAGCCTGCTTCAGACCTCCTGTCCCCTTCTCTCTCTGCCCCTCCCCTGCTGACACTCTCTATCTCAAAAATAAACTTTTTTTTTAAAAGGGCACATAGTATAGTACTATATATATGTACCATAGTGTGTGTGTGTGTGTGTGTGTATATTGTGTGTGTGTGTGTGTGTATATACATACATATATATATATGTGTATATATATATATGATTCCATTCTGGAAAAGGCAAAAGTATAGGGACAGAAAACAGATCGGCAGTTGCCAGGGCCGAGGAGTTGGCTACCAACGGGCATTAGGGAATTTCTCCAGTGTCTGGATCTCTTCTACATCTTGATCATGGTGGTAGTTACATCACAGGATGGGTTTGTCAAAAATCATAAGGCTATACTCCAAAATGGGTACATTTAGCTGTAAATTGTACCTTCACTAAAAAATGGAAAGATCTGGGGTGCCTGGGTGGCTCAGTCAGTTAAGTGTCTGACTTCGGCTCGGGTCATGATCTCACAGTTCGTGGGTTTGAGCCCTGCGTCAGGCTCTGTGCTGACAGCTCAGAGCCTAGAGCCTGCTTCAGATTCTCTATCTCCCTTTCTCTCTGACCCTCCCCTGCTCTCTCTCTCTCTCTCTCTCTGTCTCTCTCAGAAATAAATAAAACTTAAAAAAAAAAGGAGTGATCTATCTACACTGCTCATGATAACATAGGTTGTGCTAAAATAATAAATACCCAACTCCAAACTCTCAGAAGCTTTCAGCTTCCATAACTTATCTCTTCATTGCTCTCTATTTTTATCTCTGGTCAGTCTGGGCTCTGCTTCATGTTATCTTTACTCTAGGACATAGTTTGATGAGGGGGACACCTCCCGGAGCATTGCTGGTCTCCACGGCAGAGAGAAAGAGGGAAGAGGGAAATCACGCCCTGGTGCTTAAGCTCCCACCTGGAAGTGGCACATGTCATTTTGAGCCCTTTCTCGCTGGTGAAAGAACGTCACGTGGCCATACCTATGTTCAAGGTTTACCATACACCCAGGAGAAAGACCACAAACATTTGACATACGGCACTAACGGATTTCACAGTCTCCACTCTGATGGTGAATTTGTCAATTTATTTTCCTACTACTCTCAATTTTTACTCTATACTATTGTTTGAAGCACTAATGTTGTATGGGTACAATTTAGAATTATTATGTACTTCTGGCAAGCTGAACCCTTTTCGTCATAAAATAGCCTAATTTTATTAGTCATCTTTTGCTAAGTGAGGCTACAATATAGTATGACAGCATGAATCATGCACTCGCTCTTAAAGCACCCGCCTGGAAGTGACACTTTTCATATTATATTAGTCAAAGAAAGTTACATGACCACACCTAACTACCTAACTTCAACACGTCAGTGCCTTACAACAATAAGGGTTAATTTCTCACTCATGTTATATGTCCTTTGTGGGTTATCGTTGCACTACCCAGTCTTCATTCTGTATTATCCTCATTTAAGGATCCAGGCCTCAGTATAATCTTGGGACATAATCTTGTGGCAAAGGGAAGGAACAATGGTTCGTGAAGCTCTGCTCAGGAGTGCACACAAAACTTCCATCCAGGGGGCGCCTTGGTGGCTCAGTCAGTTGACTGTTGGACTCATGATTCAGGTCATGATCACAAGGTTGTGAGATCGAGCACTATCTCGGGCTCTATATTGACAGTAAGGAGCCTGCTTGGGATTCTTTTTCTTCCTCTCTCTCTCTCTCTGTCCCTCCCCACTCATACGCACACGCTCTCTCTCTCTCTCTCTCAAAATAAATAACCATTAAAAAAGAAAAAAGCTTCCATTCATATTTCAGTCACCAAGCCTGAGTCCATGGGGTGGGAAATACAGGCCTCTTATGGGGATGGACTGTAAATTATTGAAAACAATAATGCAATCCACCACACTATTTCTGGCAATGCTTTTCGCCTTAAGGTCTATTTTGTCCGAATTTAATATAGCCAACAAGTCCAGCAAGGTATCTCTTTCACCATTCTTTTATTTCAAATCTGCCATCTTTGTATTTTAATCAAGTGTATAGCTTGATTTAAAAAAAAAAAAACCTGGTGTTAGAATCGTTTTTATTTTTTTAATGTTTTTATTTATTTTTGAGAGCGAGACAGCATGAGAGGGGAGGGGCAGAGAGACAGAGGGAGACACAGAATTCAAAGACAGGCTCTAAGCTCTGAGCTGTCAGCACAGAACCTAGCACAGGACTCTAACTCATGAACCGTGAGATCATGACCTGAGCTGAAGTTGGACACTCAGCCCACTGAGCCACCCAGGCGCCCCAAGAATTTCTTTTTAACTAGAAAACAGGGCTTTAAATTTTTTTAAATGTATTGTGATTACTGACACATTTGAATTTTTTCCACCTTATTTCGTGCTTTGTATTTTTTCCATGTTTTATGTTCTTTCATTTCTGCCTTTTTTTTTTTTTTTTTTAAACCTTCCTCCCTTTCTTGCTTGCCTTCTTTTTAAAATGTTTTTTTTTCTGGGGTGCGTGGGTGGCTCAGTCGGTGAAGCATCCGACTTCGGCTCAGGTCATGATCTCACAGTTTATGAGTTCGAGCTCTGAGTCAGGCTCTCTGCTCTCAGCAGAGAGCCCACTCCAGATCCTCTGTCCCCCTCTCTCTCTGCCCCCCCCATTCTCCCTCCCTTCTCTCTCTCAAAAATAGATAAGCATTTAAAAAACTAATAAAAAATTTTTCTTCTTCTGGTTTGATCTATAACTCTATTTTTATTCTTTCAATGGTAAGCCCCTGATTTTAACGTTCATATCCAACTAAAAGCCTAATGTTAATCAATATCTTTATGGGCAGTGCACACTTTGGATTAATTGAACCAATGACTGAAATGCTTCACTTCCCCTGCATGCAAACCCTTTGCGATGATCCTTCATACCTCCCTCCTGCTATAACATTGTAGTCAGTGATGTGAGCTGCTTTGGCCAATAAGATGTAAAAAAAAGTCTTGAAAATGTGCTTGTATATTTCCATTGCTCCCTTTTGTGTCCCTGTCATTGCCATGAGAACTCATCCTGTCAGCCTGGCTGGTGAGTGAGACACATAGAGCAGAGTAAAGGCCCCCAGCCAAGACCATTCTAGATCAGCTGATCCCAGACACGTAAAAACAAGTCCTACCAAGCTCAGCAGTGCTTCCTAATCCACCCCCAGCTGACACCAGATGTGTGAGCAATAAACAAATATAGTTGTATCCCTCCCAGATTTTGTGGCTGTCAGTTATGCAACAGACAACTAAGACATGCTTCATAACGCTTAGACTTTATGTACAATCACTCCATTATTTCTGTTTTGCCTTCTTAGATCCCACAAATTATAAACTGTACTTGTTTCTTGCCCTGATATTTGTTCATGTTTACTCATGTTTGCCATTTTCTTTGCTCACCAACCTTTATTGTCTCTCAGACCGCCCTCCTGGGGTCATTGTATTTCCTCCTGAAATATATCTTCTAGAAGTTCCTTCAGTTAAGTTCTGTTGGTAGAAACTCTTAGTTTTTGTTGATCTGAATAGTGTTATGTTTTTATCCTTGAAAGGCTAAGTATACAATTCTAGGTAGACATCGCATTAGGGTGATTATTTCATTAATGATATTATTTCATCCTCTTATTATCATCACTGCTCTTGTTACTGTCATTGAACAATCAGGAGTTGGCATCACTGTCATTACAGGGTAGACTATAGGACTTCCCTCTCTACTTCTACAATCATCTCTTGTGCTGGGGTGTTCTGCAGTTTCACCAGAATGGATCTCCCTTTTCTATCTCCTTATCCTGCTTGGGGATTCATTGCATTTCCTGAGGATTCTTATCTTTCATCAATTCTGGAAAATTCTCAATCATTATTTGACAATTGCCTTGCTCACATTCACTTTGTAATCTCCTAACATAAGCTATAAGCTTACAATGGACCTGTTCACTCTTTTCCATTCCTTTATCTCTCTGGGATGCCCTTTGGATTGCTTTCTTAAAATCTCTCTTTTAGTTCACAAATTTCTCTTCAGCTCTATCTAATTTGGTGCTTAACCCTTCCAATGAGCTCTACATTTAAAACAGATCTGCCTTTGGGGCACATGGCTGGCTCAGTCAGCAGAGTGTGTGAGTTTGAGCCCCATGTTGGGTGTAGAGAGAACTTAAAAAAAAAATCTTAAAACAAACAAACAACCCCCCCCCCCACGAGATCTGCCTCTGTACTTGTCTTCTCTGCTTATTTCCTTATGGGTTTTGTGGTCATTGATTATGAATTCATATTCATTTGGAAGCCTACCTGGCTTCTTTGAGAACTGGGTTGATAGTGAGTTCTTCCAGAGAGGCCATTGTGTTAGTTTCAGCCAAGTACTATAGGTACTATCGACACAGGTCCATTTTAAATTGAAGTGTTCAGTTTGTGGGCTTTTGGACCATGCAAACATTGTGGTCATGTGATGGCCATTTGGGTAAAATGCATTACCTCTCCATCCAGAGCCAAGGCAGAGAGAGACAAGTTTCCTTGTTGCCTGTCTCTGCAGGGCAGATTTTCTTTCCTTTAGTTTATCCTTCTACTAAAGGTATATTCCTTCTTGGGTCCCAGCCTGATGTGCCAATTTGGCTTTCATCTTGCCTGGACCTGTAGATGCCCCTACAGCTAGTAGCAGCATCATTGCTTACCTACCTCCAGAGACAATTTTCAAAATATTCATCAGTATAGCACATGTGCTAACCAATCAGAACAGATGCAGACTATGTGCATAACTTTTAGAAATTTTTTAAGTTTATTTGAGAGAGAGAGAGAGCATGTGAGCAGGGGAGAGTTAGAAAAAGAGAGAAAGAATCCCAAGCAGACTCCACACTGTCAGAGCAGAGATCAACGCAGGGCTCAATTCCACCAACCATGTGATCACCACCAGAGGGGAAATCAAGAGCCAGACGATTAACAGGCTGAGCCACCCTGGCGCCCCATCTGTACGAAACTTCTGAACATCAACTCTAACTTTCTAGGCTGTGTTTCTGCTTTTTTCCTAGCCTCAGATGATTTTCTCGACTTTTTGACAAGCTTATTTATGTTTTGAAAAGGGTGCTTTTCAATATTTCTCTTAGCTTTTTAATATAAATTGTAGCTACTACATTTGAAGAGTCTACAATATTGCAAAAAATCAGGTCTAAGTAAGAAATGCATTAGGCTCATGGAACAGAACATCCAGAGTTGAACTACAACTGTAGCTTGATGTCATATGAGACCTAGGCTCTTTCCATCTTTTCACTTTTCCAGCCTTAGCATTTGCTTTTTACATCATACGCACATGATTGGGACTTAACTTCCAACCTTCAGATCCGCGAAGAGGCAGGAAGAAAATAAAAGCGGCAAAGCACTTAAAGGGCATACTCAACTAGAAGTCCTAGTGGATTTTGTTTCCAAAAAAACAAGTATTATGTGCCAGAAGCTGGTCACCTGACTAAGGCTAGTCTAACCACTGGCTAATAACGAGAATGAGACTACCATGAATAGTTTGGACTAATTATGAGTCATCCCATCTAGCAGGGGTGAAGATCTACCTCCCAGAGATCAAAGGATCTCTCTGGTACCTGAACAAAACGAGACTTCTTCCTGGGCGGGGGCAACTCAGCGCCTGCCACACAGAGGGAACTTACAACTTTCGTTGTAAATTTACTAAGCATCCACTACGTGCCAAAGGCATTATGGAGGCAAAACAGATCTCACACGTTTCTGCGAGGCAGCATGGGAAAGAGGTTTGAAAAGGGTTTCGGACTTGGAACCCGCTTCCTAATTCCCAGTGGTAGCCTCCACTGTCGTTCCTTGAGCCGATTAACCTGCTCCGGGTTACACTGCGCAGTCGCTAGCTACAAGGGCGTCCTCTCCTGAAGCCCCGCCCCGAAAGCGAGTCCCACATGCGCACACCGCTCTCTCTCTGACGCACCCCCGGAAGCACTGGCAGTCTCGGGGGCGGAACCGGGAAGCGTTTCCGGGGGCGGGAGGCGCAGGCTGAGGCGGTCGCGGCGGCGACGGTTGAACGGGCCTGAAGCCGGTGGCGGAAAGTGTCCCGCGGGCGGGTTATGTGAGTGCGGAGCCCTTAGCAGGTACGCCGGAGTTGGGACAGCACGTAGCGAAGGGGAAGGAGGGAGGCCGGAGAGGTTTAAGGGCTTCTCTGCAGGTCCCGGCGCGCGCGCCCCCGGCCCGGCAGGCCCATTCCGCCGACCTGGATGCTTAAGCCGCGCTCGGGCGCTTGGAGTCCCGGAGTCCCCGGCCGACTCCAGCCAGTCCGGCGCGCCGACCGCGACACCAGGGCCCCTGAGGCAGCGTCCCGCCCAAGGTCACCCCGCGGTGGCGGACCTTGGCGGGCCAGAGCGCTTAGAGATCCCGCCCCGGTTCGTCCGCTGGCCTTTCGGGGGCGCCGTGGGGGTGCGGCGTGGCGGCCTCGGGTTCGAGCCAAAGCCAGGAGAAAGACTGCCCAGACTTTGCTGGTGTCTGTCTCTGTTGACTACTAAGTAGTGTTTCACCTCTGTTGCGATCTGTCACCTGTTATCACCTGCCCCTTTTGCATTTCAACTCGGCCCCTGTCAACTTTGTGTTTCTTTCCGGTTTGTCTCTCTCGAGCCCGTCTCTCTCTGGACCATGGCTTTATTTTTGTCTGCACCTTGCTTATGTGTTTCTTAACCCTGGGTCTCACTCATGGCCTGCTGTCAGCCCTGCTCTTGGGTCGTCTGTGTTGCTGCCAGTTTTGTGTCTTTCTCTCTTGTTTGTGGCTCTGCTAACTGGGTTTGTCTCTGGGCGGGGCAGGGCAGGCTTGCCCGGACCTCTGAGCCATGCAAGGTGACTCATGACCCTGTGAAGCTTCTTGCACGGGTGACATTCTCAGCGACTAGACTGCAGTCTGGTCTCAACTCTGACAGGTGTCGCCCAGCCTAAGTGTCCGGGTGCAGGAGCTCCTCTTGGCAGGCAGACCCGAGACCATCTGGGGGCCAAAGTAGCCTGATAAATCCTTGCCTTTTCTTACCCGTGGTGTTTTAGGCCTGCACGGCACCCTAATTCCCTTCGTTCCGTCCACGTACCCCAGGATGGCCTCCACAGCTTTTCTGAGGGAGAAGTACACTGCTTCACTGCGCCTTTCTACGGGCTAAGGAAGGGTCCGTCTGAGATCCTGGGGCCCTGGGGGCCCATGGAACAGTAGCAGGATTTTGGGGAGAGCAGTCTGGTTAGTTCAGAAATTGTGTCAGTAGGTACAGTTAGATGGTAAGAAACCTAATAATTTGGTTTTCATTCTTTGCTTTACTAAGGTACCTCCAGGAGAAATAAGCCAGACACAAAAGAGCAAATACTGTACGAATCCACTTATGCTTTGTCCAAAATAGACACATTCATAGAGGCAGAGGGTAGAATACAGTTTACCAGGAGCTGGTAGAGGAGGGAATGCAGTTATTTTTAATGGATACAGAGTTTTCGTTTGGGATGGTGAAAAAGTTCTGGAAATGGAGAGTGGTGATGATTGCACAACCCTGTGAATGTGTTTAATTCTACTAATTGAACACTTTAAAACAGTAAATTATACCTCTTAGGAGCATTTAGTTGAACATCCAGTTGTTTGTTGATGCCTGCTCTTGTCACAGCTAGTGTCCTTGGAAAAGGAGTTCAGTTAAAAGAATTCAGTTTAAAATCATCCCTCAAGTTTTCTACTTGAGGCAGATTCCTACTCTAGCTCTCCTCCCTCCATACTCCTCAGATTCTGCTGCGTTAAGTGGAGAGTTTGCAGAAGACTTTACTTTTCACATGAAGAAAACTGTTAGGGTTGGAAAAACAGCCCTGTTATTATGATAATACAAAATTATGTGTCACTTCCTGTGTCTTTTCTGATGGTGGGGGGGGGGTCCTTGGTGTTATGTTCTCTCATTTAAGCTATTAGCCTGCTGTGGTAGTTTATCAGACTTTCTTGTGAGATGTAGCAGCTGAGTTTCTACTGTATTGAATCCTCTGATACCATGGATTGTTCTATGTACCACCAGAGGAGAAAACACTGCAGTGAAGGAATGGCATGTGCTTTTGTAATCATTTCGGCTTATAAAAATTCTTTTTGAAAACATTTTTAGACTTAGATGTTTTTAAATGAGACTGTTCTAGTGCCTAAATCAAAAAAAAAAGTGGAATTAATTAGTGAAAGTGTTAAACTTTTAACATACATATTCTTGAATATTTTTCAGAGTTGGGTCCATACTTTTCCCCAGGGTACCCGTTTGTGCCATCAGAAACATTGATGAGGCTCTCAGGAATGCTCTATCGTTGTCTCAGGCGGTGACAAGTATTAAAATTTCCACTTGACCATGGCATCCTGATTGCAGAAATTTTGAAATGTGCCTCTTGAAATCAGTTGAATGTGCTCTGTATTATTTTCATGAACTTTTCCTTTTTACCTTATTTATATTTATGGTTGGAAAGATTTTTGTCTTTATTTGTAACATGTTGAGGAAAAATATTTCCTTTTTTTGTTGTTGGTATGTAGCTAATCCTTATTCTAAAACCCAGTGCTCTTTCTGCCTTCTGTTTTTCTTGATTTGAGCTTGTTATCCCAGTGCTAATGAATATGAGACTGCATTTAAAGCCATTTCCTTGGCTATATTGTAATGTAATGGCAGGATGACCGATAAGTGGGGAGTTTGTGGTTAGAACAATACCTTCTCTTTTGAATCTCAGAGAGTTTACCACAATGCAGTATTTGCCGAGGCGTTTTTAAGCAAAACATTCAACTGTGTTTTAAAATTAAAGGGAGACAAGAATCAAACTTCATAAAGTAGGTAGCTTATTTTTAAAAAATCCCAAAATAGATTTTAACTAAGATCTTTGGCTAACGTGTTCCAATTAGGAGAACCTATAGGGGTGCCGATTGGCAATGGTCTGGAGACTGAAAACACTTTTCCAAAGGATATTTTAATTTTGTAAAATTACACAGACATTGATCCATGTTGGTTTTCTATTTTTAACCAGAGTACCATGGTAATGTAAGACGTTATTAAAACTGGGTGAGGGGTGGAGGGGTGTACAGAACTCTCGGCATTCTTTGTCACTTCTCTGCAAATCTAAAATTATTTCAAAATTAAGTCCATTTTAGATACAAGGCAGAAGCTAAGAAGGTACAGAATAGAAGTTAATATAAGCCAAAATACCAGTGAGTTTTCTTTCTGTTGCTCACACACGTATAGTATTTATTAGCAAGGCATATGTAACGGTGAATGTCACCAGCATCTCTTTTACATTTTCAGCATGATTTTTTTCTTTCAGAAGTCCGTGTGATTCTAATCTGAAGCAAAACTGAGAAATGGGTTCCTCTTCTTCATTCATCCATACTGCTTTGTGATGGCCATGGCATAAGGGGCTTTTTCCCAGGAACACAGCTTTGCATTAGGTAAGCTATGAACTTACTAAAATTACAGGTTTTTAAAATTATTTACGAAAAAAAATTTTTTTTTTTTTTCAACAAAAATAAAGATGTATTTGTATTTAATTGTTCTAGACCACAGGTTCTGATACTTCTGAGCAGGAGCTGTTGCACATTTTAAGGCCAGACACTGCTCTACATTGTACCATTACAGCAGCTCACTTCAGAGAAACTTCTCTGCTCAGGGACTTTTTTTTTTTAACTTAGAACAATATTAGATTTAAATTAAACTTTTTTTTTTTTACACCGTTTATTTACTTTTGAGAAAGAGAGACAGAGGGTGAGCAGGGGAGGGGCAGAGAGAGAGGGAGACAGAATTCGAAGCAGGCTCCAGGCTCTGAGCACAGAGCCCTATGCAGGGCTCCAACCCATGAAATTCAAGATCATGGCCTGAGCCAAAGTCGGATGTTTAACTGACTGAACCACTCAGCTGCCCCTAAATTAAACTTTAAAATTGAATCCTGACCTACTATTTCTGAGATACAAAACCTTGGNAATTTTTAAAATTATTTTGAGAGAGAGACCTTATGCATGAGGGAGGGAGGGGCAGAGAGAGGGGACAGAAAATCCCAAACAGGCTCCATGCTGTCAGCAGAGCCAATGCGGGGCTTGCTACCACGAATCACAAGATCATGAGACCTGAGCCAAAATCAAGAGCCAGATGCTTAACCTGACTGAGCCATCCAGACACTCCTAAGATTTATTTTATTTTGTATTTATTTTTCATTTTATTTATTTGAGAGAGATAGCATGAGAAGGAAAAGCCCAGAGAGAGAATCCCAGGCAGACTCCACACTCTGCGTGGGGCGCAATCCTATGACCCCGATCACAGTCTGAGCCTGAGCCAAAATCAAGAGTCAGATGCTTGACCAACTGAGCCATCTAGGCACCCCAACGTTTGATTTATTTATTTATTTATTTATTTTTTAGTAATCTCTACACCCAGCATGGGGTTCAAACTCACAACCCTGAGATCAAGAATCCCATGCTCTTCCAACTGAGCCAGCCAGATGCCCCTAGTTTACTCATCTTAAAATGAGTGTGATGATTTAGGGGTATTACAGTTCAAGATCCAAGTTTACGTAGCCTGCTTTGTGAACTGCAAAGCATTTGACTAATGTAAAGAACTTTGGTAGGCATGGGGGATTGGTATTTTTGTATATTTGTGCCAATCTTTAGATTTATAGGAGTAGTATTTACTGGGTTTATTTTTATTATTTTTTTTAATATTTTTATTTATTTCTAGGAGAGAGAGAGAGAGAGAGAGACAGCGTGAGCAGGGGAGGGTCAGAGAGAGAGGGAGTCACAGACTGAAACAGGCTCCAGGCTCTGAGCTGGCAGTCAGCACAGAGCCCGACGCGGGGCTCGAACCCACGAACCGCGAGATCATGACCCAAGCGAAAGTCGGCCGCTTAACCGACTAAGCCACCCAGGCGCCCCTGTTTACTGGGTTTAAATGGGCTCTCTATAATAAGTATGCAAGTTATCTTTATGGTCTGATTAAGAAATCTCTGGAGGGCTTTAAGACCGATGAATCTGCTTCCCTATTATCTGTGTTTTAAGGTACGTAATTGTGTTTAAATAATGTGTAAAACATGATATACTGTTCTTTATCTGTATAAGAAATACATTAAACTCCTCAAAATTGAAAGAGATCTTGGAGGTCATCTAGAGTTTGCTGATACTTCAATATTTGTCCATTGTCTTCTGCTTTTAAAAAAGCCAGAGACGGGCATCTGGGTGGCTCAGTCGGTTAAGTTTCCAACTTCGGCTCAAGTCATGAACTCAGAGTTCGTGGGTTTGAGCCCCACATCAGATTCTGTGCTGACAGTTCAGAGCCTGGAGCCTGCTTCAGGTTCTGTGTCTCCCTTTCTCCTTCTGCCCCTCCCCTGTTAGCACTCTGTATCTCTCTGTCTCTCAAAAATGAATAAAAACATTAAAAAAAAATTTCTTTTAAGCCAGAGAGCCTCCATGAACTATGGTGGGAATGAACTGAGATAGGTATGTATGTTTTAGAACTGTTACTATTAGTTTTTATAAAAAATACTACGTAAGATGACAAAAATTGCATCTTACATGCAATACCTTATTAAGTCTGAGGATGGTGAGTAATTTGCTCTGGAGTTTAGGAATGCATTGTATATTATAGACTATTTCAGTTGTTTATTTGTGAAAATAGTATTCACTTTTACTTTCCACACTATCATTGCAGGCTATATTAGGCCTGAGCAGGTGTTTTGAATTTAAATTCCAACTTCACCACTTACTAATTAAGCGAGTAGTTTAGCATCTTTGTTTCCTATTTTTCTTTTTTTTAATGTTTATTTTAGAGAGAGAGAGAGCACGCATGTACGCACGAGTGTGAGAGGGGCAGAGAGAGGGGAACAGAGGATCTGAAGTAGGCTCTGCGCTGACAGCAAAGAGCCTGATGCGGGGCTTGAACTCACAGACTGTGAGATCATGATCTGAGCCAAAGTTGGACGCTTAACCTACTGAGACACCTAGACGCCCTGTGTCTGTTTCCTATTCTATACAGTAGGAATAAACACTACCTATCCAGTGGATTGTTAGGAGGATTGAGATAGAATACGTACATTGCTTTTGCACAGACTCTGGTACAATGCACACATTTAATAAATAGTAGATGCTGTTATTATTCCTACTAATTACAACCTTTTCCTAGTTACCCAGTTTGGAAACTTCAGAGTTGGTATAGGTAACTAGTTTACCTTGCATTACCTTATTTTTTTAAATAGCTTTACTGAGACATGATTTGTGTACAATTATAAGTTTTTTAGTAGGGGCACCTGGATGGATCAGTCTGTTGAGCGTGCAACTTTGGCTCAGGTCATGATCTCACAGTTTGTGGGTTCGAGCCTTGCATTGGGCTCTGTACTGTCCACACAGAGCCTGCTTCAGATCCTCTGTCTCCCTCTCTTTCTGCCCATTCCCCACTTACTTTCTCTCCCTCTCTCAAAAATAAATGAACATCAAAAAAAAAAGTTTTTTAGTGTAATCAGTGGGCTGTATGCCCATCACCATAATCTAACTTTAGAATTTTCATCCTTTCTCCCCCATCTCAAAAACAAGAAACAAACAAACGAAAAAACCACAATTAGCGGTGATCCTTTCCCTGTAGTTTCTGGCAGCCACTGATTTACTTTTTGTCTAGAAATCTTTATATTGTGGACATTTCTTACAGTTGGAATCCTGCAAGATGTGGCCTTTTGTGTCTGGCTTCTTTCATCTGGTAAAATGTTTTAAGGTTTAGCCATGTTATCACATCCATCAGTACGTCATTCTTTTTTATTGCCAAAAGAATGGCATAGTACAATAACATATGCATAGTACATAATGGAGAGATATTTCATTGTATGGATATACCACCTTCTATTTATGCAGTCGTCAGATGAGAACATTTGGACCGTTTCCATTTTTTTGCCATTATGAGTAATGCTGTTATGGACATTCATGTATGAGTTTTTGTGGATATCATGTTTTCAGTGCTCTTGGGTATATACCCAAGAATTGTTGGGTTGCATGGTAACTTTCTGAGGGGCTGCCAGACACTTTTTAAAGTGGCCGCACCATTTTATATTCCCACCAGCAATGTGTAATTTTAATCCTTCCATATCTATGTCAACACTTGTTATTGTCTGTCTTCTGTATCATAGCTGTGTTAATCGGTGACATCTCATTGTAGTTTGAATTTGCATTTCCTTAGTGGATAATGATATTGAGAATTTTTTGTGTGCTTATTTGTGTATCTTCTTTGGTGAAATGTCCATTCAAATCCTTTGCCCATTTTTCGATTGAGCTGTCTTTCTATTAAATTTAAGAGTTCGTTATGTATTCTGGATGTGGGTCACTTAACAGTTTTATATGATTTGCATATATTTTCTCCCATGTTGGAGGTTAACTTTTCACAGGACGGTATAATTTGTGCCTTGCACTACCTTTGGATCTTCCTGCCTACAAATTCAGTCAGTCCTACTGATTCCACCTCTCTGTTTTCCCTACTCGCTGTTACTTGCATTGCCTCCAACCTGGATTGTTTGCTGAAATCTTGTAATGAAGCCTGTACTTCAGACTTAGTCCTACTTTTAAGTGCATCAGCAGATCGTCTTTTCAAAACATATTTCACAGCATATCACTGAGAAGTTTCCAGTGCTTCCCCAGGGCCCACATTTAAATTGCAGATTCTACGGGTGCCTGGGTGGCTCAGTCGGGTAAGCATCCTACTTGACCCTTTGATTTCGGTTCAGGTCATAATCTCATGGTTCATGGGAATCGAGCCCCTAGTCAGGCTCTGCGCTGACAATGCAGAGCCTGCTTGGGATTCTCTCCCTACCCCTCCTCCACGCATGATCTCTCTCTAAAATAAATAAACATTTTAAAAATAAATAAACTGTGCTCTTAAGGGGCGCCTGGCTGGCTCAGTCAGTAGAGCATGTGACTCGTCATCTTGAGGTCATAAGTTCAAGCCCCACATTGGGCATAGAGCTTACTTTAAAAAAGGAAGAAAACTGGGGCATGTGAGTGGCTCTGTCAGTTAAGTGTCCACCTGTTGATTTTGGCTCAGGTCATGATCGTGGGATTGAACCCCATGTGGGGTTCTGGCGCAGAACCTGCTTGGGATTCTTTCTCTCAAACATTTTTTAAAAACTGAAACAATACCCTCAAAACTGTGTTCTTTGTTTATCCCTTGCTATTTTCTTTTTTGTTACTGTAGAATGTATTTACAGACCCCATGTACCTACAGAATAAAACAAACCAAGTTTTTAATTCTTTAGAGGGAAACATTCTGTTCTGTTTGGGTCTGAAAAATTTCCCCCTTTGTGAGTAGATTGTTTGGGGGTCTTTTTTTTCCCAAAGAATATTTAGTATTTATTTATTTTTGAAAGAGCGGGCGCAAGCAGGGGAGGGACAGAGAGAGAGAGAGAGAGGGAGCACAGAATCTGAAGCAGGCTCCAGCCGTCAGTGCAGAACCCGACACGGAGCTTGAACCCACAAACCAAGAGATCAGGACCCGAGCCGAAGTCAGATACTTCAATAACTGAGCCATCCAGGAGCCCCTTATGGGATCTTTTATCATATACCTGAATGATGTTGGAATCAACTCTTAACTCCTTAGCTGACATCAGGGATTAACCTGAGTTCAATGGCTGGGGCCTGGGGCTAGGTCTTACTCTTAGGAGAACTCCAGCTCTGTGCACTTTCTTCTGTGTTCGTGAAATTGTGATACCAGGCACCTGCTCTAGTCTCTGGCCCAGCTGGCAAATGATGGGCTAGGTCTTTGCCTCCTTCCTGCAGCTACTAACTGAACCCCACCCTCTCATGCCAAGTTTTTAAAAACTTTCTGCTGAGGCATTATGCAACCTTTGGTATTCTAGTGCAGCCACCTCTTAATGTTGCTAATCTGCAAGACCTGTCCCATAGTCCACCCTGGGATTTGAGCTACGGCCAGACCTTCCAGATGAACAAGGCATTAGTGCTCTTCTCTCAAGATTGCTGCTATTATACCAGGATTGCCTGGGGAACTAGGTGGAGTTGCAGTGGTAATGTCTCTTTCCAGTCTGGCCCCATCTCCACTCTGTCCTTAATTAAAGTTGATCCAGATAACTCTTAGTCCCTAGTTTCTAGGACTCTGGCCAGTATTTTCATTTTTCTTAGATTATTTTGGTTAGGATGTGGTAGATGAAAAGAATTATATGCTGCTCTCAAGTCTTCCTCTTACCCTGGTGATACTAAAATTTATTATGAAATGATATGTGACTGTAGGCTATACTAGGTCCCCTCTTCTGAATTTCTCTTGGGTTTACAGGTCTCTTGTGGTGCTTTTATCATGTTTACCTTGAACAGCAGGGTTGTATGCATGTTTTTCATTCCCCCCCACCAGATTATGAACTCTGAACAGTGAGATTCCTTGATCAACTTAGAAATCCCCCCCCATACTCTGCATGTAGTGTTTTATGTTGGTTTACTTATTTATGCGTTCATTTTAGTGAGTTAATTACTTCTGTAAAAGTCTTTAAAAATTGAGGGGCTCCTGAGTGGCTCAGTCGGTTAAGTGTCCGACTTTGGCTCAGGTCATGATCTCATGGTTTGTGGGTTCGGGCTCTGTGCTGAGAGCTCAGAGCCTGGAGCCTGCTTCAGATTCTGTCTCTCCCTCTCTCTCTGACCCTCCCCTGCTCATACTGTCTCGCTCTCTCTCTCGCTCTCTCAGAAATAAATAAAACTTTAAAAAATGTTTTTGTTTTTTTTAAATAAAAATTGAAACAGCAGCTATACTATCCATATAGATCACAACTGCCTGTGAGTTTGTAAATACGGCTTATATAGCAGGAAACCATGAAGGAGAGGTTCAGGCTTTGCATGTTAGTAAAATCAGGGACTAGATAGAAGTGCCACACCCGCCCAAAGTTAAGGGCAGAGATCAGATACTTTTATTTATTTTTTTGACTTTTAAGTAATCTCTGCACCCAACATGGGGCTTGAATTCACAACCCAAGATCAAGAGTCACGTGCTCCACCAACTGAACCAGCCAGGCACCCCAGAGGTCAGATACTTTTAAATTATAAGGACCATTACTACCTTGACATAGTTGAAAATAAAGTTACATGACTTTTTTGCCCAGTTTTTTTTAATGTGTGATAAAAAATATATCACTAAATTTACTATTTTAACTGTTTTCAAGTGTACAATTCAGTGGCATTAGTTACACTTGCAATGTTAATACAAAAGGCACCACTTTCTAATCCCCCAATTTTTTTCATCACAAAACAGAAACTACATATTAAGTAATAACTCCCATTCTTAATTCCCCTGAATCCATGGTAACCTCTAATCTACTCTTGTCTCTGAATTTGCCTATTCTAGATATTTCACAGAAGTGAAGTTATACAACATGTGTTCTTTTCTGTCTGGCTTATTTAAGTTAATCTTTTGCATGATTTAACTAAGTTTTCAGGTTTATGCTGTAGCGTGTATGAGAACTTCATTACTTTTTGTGTTCTGTATTCTGTCTTTTAGGTATCATTGATTTGTTACAGTGTTCAGGTTCTTAAGTTTGGTTTTTCTATCCATTACTGAAAATGAGGACTTGGAGTCATAACCTGTTGTAGATTGGTCTATTTCTTTCTTCAGTTTTGCCCATATTTGCTCCATATATATTTCTCTTGTTAGTGAAAATATGTTTATGGTTCTACCTTCTTGATAGATTGAAACTTTTATCAATGTATTAATGTCTTTCTTTGTTCTTGTAGTGTTTTCAACTTAAAATCTATTTTGTCTGGGGGCACCTGGGTGGCTCAGTAATGAATACCTTTAGCTTTTGTTTATCTGAAAGTGTCTTAATTTCTCCTTCATTCAAGAAAAGGTAGTTTTGCCAGACACAGAATTATCAGTTGACAGTTTTTTCTTCTAGTACTTTAAATATCCCATACCACTGCCTCTGGCCTCTGCTGGTTTTTTTTAAGCTGTGGATCTTAATTGAAGATCTTTTTCATGTGATGAGGCACTTCCTTCTTACTCCTTTCAGCTCCCTTATCTTTGACTTTCTACTTACTATTTCACGTACAATGTGTCTAATGTGAATCTCTTTAATTTTATCCTGCGTGGAGTTTGTTGAGCTTCCTGGATGTATAGGTTTCTCTTTTATCAAATTCGGGAAGTTTTCTACCAATATTTCTCTTAATACCTTTTCTACTCTTTCTTCTGAGACTCCCTTGGTATGCGTTTGGTACATTTGATGGTGTTCCACAGGTACCTCAGACAGTGTTCATTTCTCTTCATTTTTCTCACGATTCCTCTGACTTAATTTCAATCGCTTTGTCTTGGAGTTTGGGGACTTTTTTTTTTTTCTTCTGCCTATTTGAGTCTGCTATTGAACTCCTCTTGTGGATTTTTTATTTCAACTTGTATTTGTTTCCTGTGTCTTTCAAACAAAACACCACAGACTAGGTGGCTTAAATAACAGGAATTTTTTTTTCCTCTCACAATTCTAGAGGCTAGAAGAGCAAGATCATGGTGTCTGTAGATTTGGTTTCCCCCGAGGCCTTTCTCCTCAGCTTGCAGACGGCCGGCCATCTTTCACTGTATCTTCACATTGTGCATCCCCCAGATGCTTCTCTGTGTGTCCAAATTTCATTTCTTATAAGAATACCAGCCAGATTGGATTAGGGCCCACCCTAAAAGCTCTATTTTAATGACCTCTTTAAAGGCCTTACATACAAATACTGTCACATTCTAGGCTGTTGGGGGGCAGTTAGGGCTTCAGCTATTACTATTCTCAATTCCAGAATTTCTATTTGGCTCCTTTTTATAATTTCTGTCTCTTAGTGACATTGTTTTCCTGATTTCCTTTAGTTTTTGTCCATAGTGGGTTGTGTGTGTGTAAGCAATTTGAGCATATATAATTGATTTAAGTAGTATGACTAATAATTCTAATGTCTAGAATCCCCCAAGTATAGTTTCTAATATTTTTTTCCTTGTGAATGCACCTATTTTCCTTGTTCTTTTATATTTTGTAATTTTTGGTTGAGAGCTGGAACATGTGAAGTGTTCTAATATGGTAACTCTTAAAATTAGACCCTTCCCGTCCTATGGGGTTTCTTTTGTTACTCGTTGAGGGCTGCAGTTGTCTGTTTGCATGACAGTTTTTCCAAACTATTTTTACCAACTCTGTGTCCCCTGTTGCGTGTGGTCACTGAAGTTTCTGTTGTTTTATCTATGTGGTCAGCCCTTGACCTGACAGACTTCCTTAAATACTTTGACCCAGGTTAGGGGGTGGGAGGGAGGGGGAGTATGTTTGTCTTTTGAAATCTTATCAAAAAACAAAACAAAACACAATTATGATCAGTGCTGCTGGGAAAGCCCCCTGCTGCCTGAGAGGGGCCAAAACAAAGCTGCACAGATCCACCATACTGGCCGGAATGCAGATGCCCCAGTTTTTGAAGGACATACTCCTTGTTGTCCTCCTGGCACCACCCAGCCACCC
>NW_027530625.1:3888496-3910204 GCF_008692635.1 Crocuta crocuta
CCAGCCATACTAGGAATGGGTGGGGGGTGGGGGGTAGGGATTATATCTGGTTTGTGTGGGCAGCACTGTTAGGTTCAGCAGCCTCTCCCTACAGCAAGCATTGCCTTGGTTACTACAAGTGTCTGATCAGATCCCAGAGTTCTGAAATAATTGATTCTGATCATTCAGCAGCTTACTGGTTGTTTTGATGGACTAATCCCAAGAGCTTCCTACTCCACCATTTTCTCTGTTATCACTTATGACATTTATTTTTGTAGAATTGTTTTTACAAAGTGTTGTTCTCAGTCATTTAACATTCCACAACAGTTATTTGAAATCTTGAAGAAAAGATTAATATTCAATAATAGTGTTGTCAAAATAGGGTAGACATTTTGGATGGAAAAGGGCTGGATTCCAACCTTGCTCCTTAAGCTAAAACAAACTCTTTGTCTATTAAACATTTAAATGCTTTAAAAAAAAAAATGGTACCAGGGAGGGACACCTGGCTGGGTAGCTCAGTCAAGTGTTCAACTCTTGATTTTGGCTCAGGTCATGATCTCATGGTTTATGAGTTCAAGCCCCGCATCAGGCCTGCTTGGGATTCATTCTCTTCTTCCCTCTCCCTCTCCCCCCCCTCCCTCTCTATGTCTGCCCCTCCCCTGCTCTCATTGCCTCAAAATAAATAAACTTTTAAAAAAATGGTACCAGAGGAAAAAAACTAATTCTTTTTATTTTTTAAAAATAATCTTGGACTTGTGAATGCCTTTCTGTGTCTAACACAAAACTCTGGAGCGATAAAAGCAAAGATTGGGTAATTTATTGAAATTTCAAAGTTAATTTCCTTCATTTATAAAAAACTACAAATCAGTAAGATGAATTGCCCAATTTATTTTAACAAAGAATATGACTGATAATTTATAGGAAAAACACATGACCAGTAAACATGAATAAAGAATATCATTGTCATTCATAATTAAAGAAATGTTGACCTAAACAATAATGAATCATGGATTATTCACTTAGGAGGTTTGCAAACTTTTTTTTCTTGTTTGATAATGTCCAGAATTGTTACGGGTGTGGAGTGTTGTTTACTGTTGATAGGAGTGTGACTTGGTGCAACCTTTTTGGAAAGCAGCTTTGTAATATACATCAGAATGTCAAATGCACAGTCCTTTGACCCAGCAATTCCACTGATAGAATTTACCCTATAGATGTTTCCAAAGATGCACTGAAATAGTTATGCACAGTATAATTATATTGTGTATTTATAATAGCATTACTCATAATTTCAAAAGCCCAGACAATTGAAATTCTGTAAGAAGAGAGCTGCTTAAATTATGGTAAGTCCATATAGCAGGAGTTATATAGTGATTAAACAGTATTGAGTTCACTCTTTCTGTGCTAATGAAAGAGCAAAACAGAGAGCACAAGCTGCAGATAGGCAGAGGGCAGGGATAGAGGATCCTAAGCAGACTCTGTGCTGACAGCAGTGAGCCAGATGTAGGGTTCGATCTCATGAACCACAATATCATGACCTGAGCCAAAGTCGGATGCTCAACTGACTGGGCCACCCAGGTGTTTTAAATTATTATGAAATATTTTCTGAGGTATAAGCCATAAATTAATGGTTCTTTCTAAAAACCCCATCTTACCTCTTAAAATTATTAATGACTAATCTGGTATTTTGTCATCTTCCTAGAAGAGGCAGAGTGATATTATAGGAGAAATAGATTAGGCTTTGAAGTGGTGAAGACCTAGAATCACAGCCCAACTTGATAAAAATTAGCTCTTATTTTAACCTTGGGAAAGTAACTTGAAATAGCTGAACCTGAGAATATCGATCTCTGTATTTGCAGAGTCATTATAAAGTGAAAAAAAGGTGTATAGTCCCTGCTATATAGTAAGTACTCAAGAAACATTAGTTTCTTTTCTTGATCTTTCTCCCTATCTCTCTCTCAAAGATGACTTTCAGTCTTTGGGGTGTTTTTTAAAAATGTTTTTTACTTATTTTTGAAAGAGGACAAGTAGGAGAGGGGCAAAGAGAGGGGGACAGAGTGGGGCGCCTGGGTGGCTCAGTCCGTTAAGCGTCCAACTTCAGCTCAGGTCATGATCTCATGGTTTGTGGGTTTGAGCCCCGCGTCGGGCTCTGTGCTGACAGCTAGCTCAGAGCCTGGAGCTTGTCTTCGGATTCTGTGTCTTCCTCTCTCTCTGGCCCTCCCCTGCTCACGCTGTCTCTCTCTCTCTCTCTCTCAGAAATAAATAAAACATTTTTAAAAATGTGTTTAAAAGAGAGGGGGACAGAGGGTCTGAAGCAGGCTCTACATTGACAGCAGTGAGCCCAGTGTCAGACTTGAACTCACGAACTGCGAGATCGTGACCTTAGCCAAAGTCAGACATCCATCTGACTGAGCCACCCAGGTGCCCCTGGGTTTGGGTTTTGGTTTTGGTTTTGGTTTTGGTTTTAATCTTGTACTTAGAAAGCCTGGCATTTAGCAATGTTTGGGTATAGTAGTAGAGCTAGGGGATGGATAGTGCCAATAAATCTCTTGTGTTTATTGGTTTATTTTAATTTACTATGGAATTATGGGGCATGAGCAGATCTCTAACAGAGTTTATCTTGTGGATTGCTGCTGTTAGAAATTTTCTCCAATGCTTGACTACCCCACAAAATAGGTTTACAGTAACAACACAGACAATCCTTTATTCTTTGTTATAACTTTATCTTCAGATTGAGTTCATTCAGTAACAGGGACAATATTTAGTATGCTCTTTGGTCTGTAAACAATTTGGAAACCATCAGATAAAAGGAATACCTTGCCTTATTTACCACTTCATTCTGCTTCACATCAGAAGCTCCTAAAGGGCTAAAATTCTGTTGGCAACTACAGAAACTCACATTGTGTGGGACTTCGGTGAGTTTGCCCTTGTGGTGCTAAAGGACCACAGGAAAGATTGTTCTGGCCACCTCAGCCCCCTTTACCCTCACTCCTCCACTGGATTTTGGGCTAATGATCTCTTTTCAGTTCCTTGCAGTGGCTGAGTTCATTCTAGTCTTAGAAACTTTACATAAGTTTTTCCTTCTTCTGACATTTCCATCCTCACTTCCTCACCCCAGCTTGGCAAATGTGGGTTGAATCTAAGATCTCTTAACTATTCTGCTTGGACCGGTATCATGTTTGTTTTGACTAGAATTATGTACTTTGTGGGGTGCCTGGGTGGCTCAGTCGTTTGGGCGTCTGACTTCAGCTCAGGTCATGATCTCACGGTTGGTGGGTTTGAGTCCCGTGTCAGGCTCTATGCTGACAGCTCGAGCCTGGAGCCTGCTTTGGATTCTGAGTCTCCCTCTCTCTCTCTGTCCCTCCCCCACTCATGCTCTATTTCTCTCTGTCTCAATAATAAATAAACATAAAAAATTAAAAGAATTATGTACTTTGTTTTGTTGAGGAGGTTTGTACAGCTCACAGAGCACATCTCTGTGAACTCTATTCTCATTCACAGGCAGGCAAAATCAAGAGTTAATAGCAGGAAGAGAGCAGTGGTTCCTGTTTCGGCATACGCACACCTGCAGGCTTTGCTCTGAGGGATGAGGGCTCCACCCACCAGTGCCCACAAGCGAGGGGACTTTATGGAACTATGGACTGTGTCTTGGTTTTCTTAGTGATCAATCAGCTTCTCTTTGGGCTGGAATTAGCACTCATTTTTCTTTCTCTTGTAGCACTGAGCAAGGTTTGTGATGAAATGGAGCCTGGAACAAACTCTTTTCGAGTAGAATTTCCTGATTTTTCCAGCACCATTCTGCAGAAACTGAACCAGCAGCGCCAGCAAGGACAATTATGTGATGTCTCCATTGTTGTCCAAGGCCACATTTTCCGGGCACACAAAGCTGTTCTTGCTGCCAGTTCCCCCTACTTTTGTGACCAGGTACTCCTGAAAAACAGCAGGAGGATTGTTTTACCTGATGTGATGAACCCAAGAGTGTTTGAGAACATTCTCCTATCTAGTTACACGGGACGGCTAGTAATGCCTGCTCCAGAAATTGTTAGTTACTTAACAGCAGCGAGCTTCCTCCAGATGTGGCATGTGGTAGACAAATGCACTGAGGTTTTAGAGGGAAACCCTACAGTCCTTTGTCAGAAGCTAAATCATGGCAGTGACCACCAGTCTCCTAGCAGCAGTAATTACAACGGGCTGGTGGAGAGCTTTGAGCTGGGCTCTGGGGGCCATACTGATTTCCCCAAGGCCCAAGAACTGAGGGATGGAGAGAATGAAGAGGAGAGCACCAAAGACGAGCTGTCATCTCAACTCACTGAGCATGAATACCTTCCCAGCAACTCGTCCACAGAGCATGACCGGCTTAGCACCGAAATGGCGAGCCAGGACGGGGAGGAGGGAGCCAGTGACAGTGCCGAGTTCCACTACACCCGGCCCATGTATAGCAAGCCCAGCATAATGGCTCACAAACGCTGGATCCATGTGAAGCCCGAGCGCTTTGACCAGGCCTGTGAGGGCATGGATGTGCACGCGCCCTATGACGAGCACCAGGTCACTGAATCCATCAACACCATGCAGACGGAGCACGCGGTCCAGCCTTCAGGAGTGGAGGAAGATTTTCACATCGGGGAAAAAAAAGTAGAGGCAGAGTTTGACGAACAGGCTGATGAAAGCAATTATGATGAGCAGGTGGATTTCTACGGCTCTTCCATGGAAGAGTTTTCTGGAGAGAGGTCAGACGGAAATCTCATCGGGCACAGACAGGAAGCTGCCCTAGCATCAGGCTACAGTGAGAATATTGAAATGGTAACAGGAATTAAAGAAGAAGCTTCCCATTTAGGATTTTCAGCCACCGACAAGCTGTATCCTTGTCAGTGTGGGAAAAGTTTCACTCACAAGAGTCAGAGAGATCGACACATGAGCATGCACCTCGGTCTTCGGCCTTATGGCTGTGGGGTCTGTGGTAAGAAATTCAAAATGAAGCATCATCTCGTGGGACACATGAAAATTCATACAGGCATAAAGCCGTATGAGTGTAATATCTGTGCAAAGAGATTTATGTGGAGGGACAGTTTCCACAGGCATGTGACTTCTTGTACCAAGTCCTACGAAGCTGCAAAGGCTGAGCAGAATACGACTGAGGCTAACTAAAAATAGGATCTGGCCTTTGAGTGGCAGGCACAAAAATAAACTATGGTAATTATGCAAATCTGGGCACAGATGATGCGTGCTACTTGCTATTATGAGAGAAGCTTAAAAAAAATGGAAGATATTTCTGAAAGACCAGCTCTAAGTAGGCCAATTTAAAAATCTAATTCCTCAAATTTGTATGTTCCTGTCCAGGCCTGGAGTGGGTAATGGGGATAAGTTAACTCACTTCCCAGCTGGCAAGGTAAACCTTCAGGCCCATTGTGATTGAGGCCAGGTGGACTTGGTGATATAGACACCTGCACTTGGAACTGGACTCCATTCAGCCTACCAGTTCTGTTTCAGGTGGCAGCAAATTTTGATCCCTCATTACAAGGTCACGTTGGCATTTTGTTTAGCTCTCACTATAGATACTTAGGTAATGTGGATTTGTTTTGGTAGCTGCTTCACTGAATGAAAGGCTACTTCTGTAAAAGCTAACGAACGAATAATGTGATTCCTAGGATGCAAAATTGATTAACAGAGCTCTCCTGTCTGGTTTTCTTCTTTCTAAAGAGTAGTTTAACGAAAAACTATGGCGATGCTACGAGGGTGACATTCAAAGTATGAAACAAATAACTTACGGTACAAGATGCCACTGTCACGATGTGTTTCAGACTCTTGATAAGGCAAAAAAGTTTTGTATTTTAGTACTAACATTGAGTTTGGACAATTGTATCTAATTGTAATTCTCTAGGGTGCCAGAGATAGGTATTTCTACTTGGTTTGCTGTCCCAAATCCTGTGTAATTAAGCATCCACACAGTGGGATCTGCTTTGTGGCTTAGTAGGTGTCTAGCCTGCTTTGACTCTGACCATGGTACCACATTGGCTACTCCAGCCATTTCTCTCTTAGGTTATGATGCTTCCTGAAGAGTTCAGTCAGTGACCACAGTTATTGAGAGGGAGCCAGAAGTCATGGCTGAGAGTTACCTATGAGCGTAAGGAGTTTATAGAGTGCTACCGTGACACTCCCCAGCTGTCAGCAAGAGTTGCTGAGTAGCAAAATATTGAGTGGCAGGAAAAACAACTGCCCAAGAAAAGAGGAGTCTTGAAAATACACTGGTGGGGGAGGTGGTCCCAGAGGGGTACATGGAGCTGATGCTGCCGGTTCTTTAGGAGTGCTGGAGTGGGTTTTAAAAGGGGGAAAGAGGGAGTCCTAATTTTAGAAAGTAGTCTACAGATTCATGCTCCCAGATTCTAGATAAAGCTGCATAAATTTACAAGTCCACATAGCTGTATGTACCAAAAAACATCAAGAAAAGCAGCTATTCTTGAGACCTTTTCTGCAGCTCAGTCAGATGTTTTAGGTTAAAAAGGAAGCATATATTCAGGATGCTTTTAAGCTGTGTAATATACCTGACGTTCTCACCAGGGTAGGACAGGGTGCTACTATTATGTCAACTTTTCCATAAATTACTGGTCTTTTACTTCCAAGTGGAAACTTTTTTTCCTTAAAATAAAAATAACTTTTCCTGGATTTGAGGTGAAATTTTTTTTCAAAAGTTTGGCTTTGCTCTAATGTGATAGACCTTGCTGGCAATGGCCTGGAGTCCTCAAGCTCCAACCAGGAAGGCATTTACTTGTTGAACAGTGTCTGGAAAGGGGAAAGAAAGTACTTACTTACCAGTTAACTCTTGTAATCAACATTACAAAACAGGGATCTATTCATTAACACTGTATCATTCTCGATATATAAAAAGCACTTTGTATTTAAAACTTTATTATAAATATATATATATATTGATTTTTTTAACCTAGAAACTAGATATTACCTCTCGGTTGTTTGCCACATTCATATTCTCTTGGTGTCGAAGCTTCACCGGTTAACAGTCCTTTCTCTGTGTACACGACAGATGTGTATGGAGGTGACTGTACAATCAGAGTTCAATTGCTCCTTCTCATTTTTTCATGTTAGAAGCCGGTGGGTTTTAGGTATGATCCTGGCCGATGTGTGTGAGGAGAAACTGTTTTATTATTCCTACTAATTTCAGTACTAAGGCATCGAAGCCATTTAGTTCTGCCAAAAGTCCATCCATCACCATCTCCCATGGTATTAGCAAATCACTTTCTGCCTGTTTGGAAGTTTCGATGTGCTGTTTCCCATTAAAGATTGTATTCAAACGAGTATTGGGACCTTTTGGGAGAAGAGTCTGAGAGGTAAAATAAAAATGTTCTGGAAAAATCATGGTTCTTCAGTTCTGCTGAAATTAGCACAGCACCTTTGTTATGAGTAATGATGAAGAACTCTTGTTTAGCCAGGAGTGGTGGGCAGCCCTTGGGTGGTGGTTTTGCAAGTAGTCAGTTGTGCTGGGACTTATTTAATGTGTTGTGAAGAAAGGTGTCCTTTATTGAAATCCTTCTATGTACATCAGCTAAGTAGAGAATTTAAATTGTAAGTTCCTCATGTCTGCTGTTTTAAGTTTGTTTTGTTTTTTTATGGTAGTTGGGGTTTCCTTTCAGATTCGGGTTGTGAATTGGGTCGGCCAGACCCTGTGAGGTGGTTGGGCATCTGAAATGCTGACCATGTTCAGAGAGGCAGGGGAAAGAGATTGCCTTAGTTTGGATAGTGAAAGTGAATTTTTATAAGCTTTGCTTCTTAGGATTAGGAGATCATACTGTATTACTACCTTTTTTCTCCTGCCCAGTCTGGGTTGGATAGTCTCTCTCCTTAGCCTCAGTACAGCTTTAGAAAATCTTTATCCTTCCAAATGAGTTTGGATAGTTGTGGGTAACATTTTCCAAACAGTCTTTCAGGGATCGTGTTAATGGCCTACAACCAAGATATTTGTCCCCTACTTTGAGTCTTAACTGTGGTTCTTCTCCAATCCCAGTGGGGAAGGGCTTCAAGGCACCACCAGTAGTATTTAATATTAGTATTTATACCATGCCTTTAATTTTAGATGTACACATTACAACAATCCACTTGGTAAAGTAGGGATCACCGTCTAAGGAAGGACTGCGGTAACCTTTCCTCAAGTGTTGAAGGTTCCCCTCCTAGGCCCTGGCCTGTTGATTCTGATTTCTAGATCTCACCTTCCTCTGATCCCTTCTTTACGCCACTGCGTTCAAAGAGGCTGCCCAAAAGGGTCTTCTCCATTCTCGTGGCCATCTGCTGAACTAAACTGACCCTATGCTGGTTTCTAAGTGTTTGGGAAAGCCGCTTGGTCTCAGTGGCCCCTTCCTGCAGAGGCACGCACATCCCCAGGCTGCTGTGGAAGTGACTTGGGGGCAGAGCAGAAGCCGCCCAGTTGTGTTTGCCATGGAGTTGGGGGGTGGGGGGATTGGCCGCAGCCCCCTGGGTGAGGGTAGAGAGGACTCCATCACACCAGATCCAGGTGTCTGGGTTTGTAAAGGTCTCTGATAATTTAGGAATGCTGGAAAACGAGCAACATACTTAGCCCCTTCCCAACCCCCATCTGTGCCACACTAATTTTGTGATTCAATTGCTTTCATGGGTGACTAACTTTGTTTAGTAAAACCAGGGTTTGTTTGGGTTTTTTTCTTTGCTACTTATATATTTAAAGGTACATGTTTCTTGTTTCTTATCTCAAATCTCTACTGATAGTGCCCAATGGGAAGATGCTGGAACACATTTTGCAAATGTGACTTTTTTTTTTTTTTTTAGTGTTGCTTGAAGCCTGTGTCATAATGTCAGTTGCTGCTGCCTTCTTTCCTTTTATGAGGTTCCCAATGTTTCTTCCAGAAAATTACTTTATTTATGCAAGTCAGGTGACTCTTAGACCACAAAACCATTTGATGATAAACAGATTATCATTAGGTGCATATCTTATTGATATTTTGTGAAATGTTATGCCTGTGTTGCAAAAGTTGAATAGTTTTGTCTTTATATATTGCTGTCTTCAGTGTACAGCATGGTTTTACTTAATTGAATGTTACTGTTTAATATTTTCTTCTTATAGAAGAGACCATGCCCTTTTGTATGACATGTTTTAATAAATGTTATCCGTCAACTTTGTAAAAGTTTTGTTTTTCACTCTGGTTATATGACCACATGTCTTTGTTTTCATCCTGGCTTTTGCCACCTGAGAATAAAAGTTATATTGTGGCCTTTTGATAAGTAAATGCCAAATGTACAGTCTGATCAAATGGGTAGTGAGTGAGCATTTGCTGTGGCAGGCATTTATGATGCTGATCTCATTTTAACCCCCCCACCATCCCCGGCAGGAATGTAGACGTGCTTGATATTCTGTTGGCTCCCCCGGGCCCCCTCCCCATGCTGTGCTTGGCTCTGGAGGCTGGCCTCTGCAGGCCTGTCCCGTCTTCTGCTCAGGGGACGCCAGACCTACTCTGGAAGGAGCCTGGCGGATTAGAGGAGAGAAGCCTGGGAATTCAGTCCCCTGGCTCCTTCCTGCCAGGTGTGGGTTGACGATGGCCGGGGCTCTACTGCCTACAGCCATGGCTCTAGTCTGGCAGCTTCAGGGTTTGGTAACCACAACCTCTCCTTGTCCCTTGCAAGCCGAGGACTGGCCCTGACTCCCTGTTTTGCCAGCCCTCGGGAGCTTCACTGTCTTCATAGAAGTTCCTCTACCCTGCCCACACCCTTTGTAAATAGTCCCTTTATGAAACTCAGGCACCCCAGCCAAGTGTGCCCTCTGTTTCACACCAGGCCTCTGGCTGATGCCTCAGGCACACTCATTTCACATAGGAGCCTGTTGTGATTGAGAGAAGGTAGATTTGCTACCAAATGTGGGACGGCGACTACGGAGTGGAGCTCGGACTCAAACGGACGGCTTCACGGCTGCAACGCTTGGAGATGCTTCTTTCCACGGCTCTGAGATGTCCCCATGCTCTTTAGTAGGGTCTCTCCCTCACCTCACCATGGCCTGTCCCCACTCATCCACCCGCCCCCCCCACCCCAAGAAGAGCCTCAAGAAGCAGCAACAGTGCTCTTTAAAAGTGCTGCAGGCACTGAGGGCCCCACGTATTTCCTAACAACAGCTCATTACCAGAGACACTGCTTGTTTTAGACCAAACTTAACCGTCTTCCCACACAAACCTTCTGTTACCACTGTTTGTTGTGAGGTTTTTTTTTTTTTCCCTTCCCCATTGCTGATTTTAAAGCCAACTACAGATTGCCTCAGCTAGCTTAGCCATTCTCTGTGTGGGAAGAAGTCCAGAAGAACCATTTCTAGCCCTTTTTGAGGTGGGCCCTGTCCATGCGGACCAAGGGCAAGCGGCTCAGGCCCTGCGCCCTGGTGGCCCCTATGACCCCCGCAGGCTGGCCCACCTGGGAAGCAGGCTTCCCCACACAGCTTCTTCAGGGGCGGAGGCCTCTGGGGTGTGAAGATGAGAAGCACTGTGTTCCTTTATCAGGAGAGAGGAGAAGATGGAAGTGGCTCGTTTGTATTTGGGAACAGAAGGGGGGTGGGATGTGAGGGGTGCTACCCAGATGGAGCATATCACACCTGTGCAGTTTATTTAGATTTCCTCACAGTCAATTCAGGGACTGCTTCCCACCAAGCCACCGGCGCATTCCTGGAGACGGTCTCCATACCCAGGCATCTTGGAGGGTACACCGCTCTAGGATTTGCCCGCAGTCAATGGACCAGCTAGCAGGTCAGCCACAGGAAATGAGGTAAGCTCAAGCTTGACGTAACAGTCATCTATTACTTGGTAAATGATTTTAGAGATGTTCTTTCTCAGTGAAAGTGAAAGCGGAAAGTGAAAGATAGGAACATATCTATGCCCTTTCAACTGTATCCTGTGTCCATAAGAAAACTTGGTTAGAGTTCAGTGAAGGAAGATGGGCACAGATGGCATTTTTTTTCCTTTAATGAGAAACCAGGAGGGGACTGAGTGAGGAAGGAAGTTTGTCTTCTGAGCTGGTCTGACTAGTTTGAATCAAAACCAAGCAATGTGATTTTATAAGCTACCACTTTCTTGTGGCCTGCTGCAATGATGGGAGCCCAGTGTCCTCTGAGAAAGTATGTGGGCTCTATAAAAAAACAAGGTATTCATAAGCAGTATTGTGGGTAAATATACTTTCTAAAAAATAGCGGCATTATACTTAGACTCTAATGATTATGAGTTCTATTTTTTTCTTCTTCATATTCCAAAATAAGCAACCAGTACTGAAGCTATTAAATGTATTTATAACTTAATAAGATACTAGTTACTCCCCAGAGTATACTGGTCTGCCTAATGTCACAGCTAACCTTTATTAATGGAGGCCAAAGAGTGCTTCTAGAACTGCCCGTGTCTTATTAATGTGGGGGTCAGTAATGCTGTGATAAAATCTCACTTGTTAGGGTTCTCTGTGAAAAGATCCCTAACTGCATGACACTTCACTCAATGGTGGATGGATGCCAATTCCTACAGGATCTGGCCGGGTAGAAATTGTAGGCTTTAAAATGACAGCAGTGACCTTGAACCAAACTAGAAAGGATTAATTTTTACATAATTTATATAGTGTGTCCTAATGTGTGAAGTATCTTTTGTCTGCTCAAAATAGGAACACACAGAATTTCCTTGGAGAGAGAATTTTTTTTATTGCAGTTCTGTGGATTTATTAGGTTCTGAACATACATTCAACCCACTGAACACCATCCTACTTTAATAGGTATAAGTAGAATTGGGATTACAGCCTAAAAATAACAGCTCTAAGTGAAGGTTCATTGCATGCTTAATATGTGCTAAGTACTTAACTTGCATGAACTCATTTATTCCTCCTAACAGTCCCATTGGGGTTGAATTTTATTCCAGGCCACTCCATGTAGCAGGAAAGGATGACAGCTTCCTATTCCATTGGACAGATGGTCTTTTTTCCCCCTTAGGGAAACCTCTCTTCCTAAACCTTTACTCCTGGGACAGCAGGCTGCCTGTGTCAAGGTGGGATTCAGAGACTGTCTGGGAATTGTCCCCTCTCTACCTGCAGGACACTGAGCGTGGCTTCTGATGTGGGGAGCTTGCCTTTAGGCTGGATTATCCTTCTGGTGCCTTTAGGTGGTGGGTGACTCACCCAGTGCCCCTCAGTTTGTTTGCACTTTGCTGTTTTTGGAGAAATAGAGACCCTACTCAGAGACTGCTCCGGGTCTAGTGTCAGCAGCTAACCCTACTTGAACTGCCTGGGTTCAGGAATTATAGGTAGAAATTAAATCCAGGAATAGAGAGAGTCCAATAATTTTCAAGCTGGTAGGAAAGTTCTATCAAGGCTTCCTCTAAAGAATGTGCAGGGAAAAGGAGCACCCCCCCCACCCCCTTCCAACCAGAGCAACTTTGATTTCATGTGGTGCGATCGACCAACTGCTCATTCCATAGAGCTTTCATTTGCCCAGAGCCAACTGTCCACTTTCTGAGCACTTTCCATGGATTAGCTCCTCACTCTGACACTAACCCTGCAAGGTAGATGTTATTGCCGTCCCCATCTAGCAGGGTGCCGACAGCAGAGGCAGGATTCCAGCCCAGGCAGCCTGAGTCCTGGGCTCCACTGGGCTTGCTTGTGCATGTTGCTGGCCAGTCAGTGACGGCTTGCCCAAGGGTTCATTTCAGATCCTCCAGTGGAAACCCCATTCTGCTGTCTAGTGCCCCACGTGTTTAATTCTAAATGTAAATAACCTGGAGAGGGGTTCCAAAGGCCAAGGGCTTATCTGGGCCCCGTGACCACCGCTCTGGTGTTCATCTCCAGGAGATTTTGGGTTTCAGCACAAGTAGCACCTGCTTATCTCTGGGTCTGTGGGCCCCAAGTTGGTCCACCCTGTTCCCATCAGCCTCTGGGACAGCCATTCCTTCACAAAGGTCTCCACTCCTAACATATTCTCCTGCCACTTGACTGCCCAAGCCCGCCTCCTCCCTAAGCAGACCTAATCCTGTCACCTCCCATGATCCACCTGGTGGGAGCTTAGCTTGGCATCCAAGGCCCGAGTCTGACGGTGGCCTACTTGTCCGTTCTTACCTGCTGATCCCCACTCGGGCTCTGGCTGCTCTCCTTAGGCTCATCTTTGGCCTTGAATACTCATCTTCTCTTTGTCATCCACAACTCCCTAACCTTTGTCCTCCTGGAAAGCTCCTTTTGATTGTTCGAGGCTCTGCAAAAACAGTCTCTGTGGTATCTTCCCCGAGCACCCTTGGAAATTATTCACACCATTTAGTGATTCCCTGTCATTTTGAACTTAGTCCTGCTGAAGCATTGTCCCTGTATTGTAATCTCATGTGTACCATCCATTCTTTCACACACTCATATCCCCTGCTAGACAATGAGCTCTTCAGAAAAAGGAACTATGTCTTAATTGTCTCTGAGTGGCTGTTCCTGGCACAATCCTGTTCCTGGCACAGTCAAGAAATACTGCTGAATTTAAGAAATAATAATAGATGCAGATTCGCTGGTCAGTCTTTATCCACATTTCAGCCATGGACTTTTTGCTGTGTCAGAGACCTCTCTTAAGAAGTGTAGGCACCCAACAATCCTGAAGTGCCCCCTTCCAACAGAATGTCACCCAAGTGTCACAGAAATTGCCTATCGGCTGAGAATTCTGAGAGAAGTATGGGTCCTCCTTCTTAACCCAAAGGGAAGATATTCTTTTTTCTTAAATTTTTAAAAATGTTTTTATTTCTGAGAGACAGAGAGAGAGAGAGAGCGTGAGCAGGGGAGGGTCAGAGAGAGAGGGAGACACAGATCTGAAACAGGCTCTAGGCTCTGAGCTAGCTGTCAGCACAGAGCCCGATGTGGGGCTCGAACCCACAAACCGTGAGATCGTGACCTGAGCAGAAGTCAGACACTCAACCAACTGAGCCATCCAGGCGCACCCCAAAGGAAAGATTTTCTATTGGAGCAGGCACTTAGCTATGAGGCTGGGCACTGGTTTATGTAAATCAGGTCAGGCAGAAGAGGGCATTGGGATTTATCAAACAGATTTCTGGTGGAGAAAAGTTGGTGTCCAGCTCAAACCAAATCGTTAGTAGAGTAACTTAAGTTGACAACTTGCTTTGGAAGCAGAATAACCTGAATTGTACCACTCCCTGTGAAATATACCAGCCCTATGGTGAAGAAAAGGGAATAGTTTTTGTTGTTGTTGTTAATTTCTGCAAAGAAGTTTATTCCAGAAGAGGGCATATTTTCAATGAGATTTTAGCATAGTTAAAACACATGTTACATGTTATTTGGTGTTTCACCTAATAGTAAAATTTATGACAATTGATTAAGGACCAAAATGGCTTTTAGGGGCACCTGGGTGGTTCAGATAGTTAAGCGTCCAACTCTTGATCTCAGCTCAGGTCTTGATCTCAGGGTTGTGAGTTCAAGCCGCATGTAGGGCTCCATGCTGGGGGGTGGAGCCTCTTTAAAAAAATAAATAAAAGTTGCTTTTGGACAACAGTCAAATTGTGATTGTGCCAACCTGAGCTTTAAGTAACAGTAGAATGTTGTAATCAGGAAACACAATCTGGGCTAGACAACTGGGAGGGGGAGTATATGTAATAAAGACCATTTGTTTTGTGTAAACCAGCTCCGAGAGAGCATGGCCTGAGCCTCTTCTGGCCATCTGAAAGTAGAAAGGGCAGCAGTGAGCTTGTGACTCTCACAAGGAGCTCTCCCAAGAAGGTTTCAGTTCTGTTGGATATGGTTTCAAAGGCGTCTTAGGCCAAATGTCTCTAATCTCTTCAAGTAGAAGGGTCATTCCTGAATATAAGAAAATTTTGCAATGCCCCCCCCCCAACACACACAGTTGATCAAGAAAAATTCAAAATCTCAGAACACTAGTATGACTTCCATAATGCTTCAGTGCATTTATATTTATTCTTTAAAAGGCATAGTTGAAAGGTACCAGTGCATATGTGGGAGACTGCAAAAGGCGCTTTATATCCTTCTAGTGTCTATTTTTTGGTTCATTCATTCACTCATTTATTTACCAAATATTTATGGACCATCCATGTTGGCCCTGGGCTGGGCCTTCAGAAGCTGATTCTCTGGTCTTGAGAGGTGGTGAAAAGCACTCCAGGAGACAAAGAAATGGACATTTCAGGTTAGGTCCTTTGCTGTCTATGTCACATAATTGACTAAACCTTCTGAATCCACCTGGAAATAATATTAACCATCAACTTCAAGACAACACTTCTCAAGCAAACCTGACAGTGGGTGGTAACTGAGTCACTCAGGTGTGGTGTAAGCCACCAAACTGAATTTATTTACAGGCCCAAACCCAAGTTACAGCCATTTCCTGTAATCGCTGTATAGCTACCCTCAATCTCACCTGCTTTTCTGGGTTAACTGAAAGTTAACTCATCATGGTTATTTCAAGGGTGAAAGGGAGAAAAACTTCCCCATCGCCACCTCCTGTGTCTGCCTCCCAGCATTTTTTCACAACCCCTTCTTGAGCAGAATCCTTTTTGCATAATTTGTCCACTGTAGTTCATCCCATTGAATTCACAAGGACAATATAGAAGCTATAGAATAAAGCAGTAACAGGTCCTCAAAGAGTGCATTATCTAGTAGACGAGAGTCATGCTTTTAAAAAAGAAAAAAAAAAAAAAGAGGCTACTACTGTGTGCTGTTCTAAGTGCCGGGGATATAGTAGCAAATAAAACATAAAAACCCCTGTTCTCCTGGAGTTCCCATTCTGGAGGCAGGTACTGGTACCTCTCTAAGGCTAAGAAGCCTTAGCGAAGTAGCACATGGGGTGTTTGGGTGGCTCAGTTGGTTAAGTATCCGACTGGCTCAGGTCATGATTTTGCAGTTCGTGAGCTTGAGGCCCACCTCGGGCTCTGTGCTGCCAGTGCAGAGCCTGCTTGGGATTCTCTCTTTCCCTCCCTCTCTCTCTCTTTGCCCCTTCCCTGCTTGCGAGTGCTCTCTCATGTGTGCTCTCTCTTTCTCTCTCTTTCAAAAATAAATTAACATTAAAAAAAAAAAGAAGAAGAAGAAGCCTAGACTCACACAGGGACAGAATGATGAGGGGCACGCAGGAAGTCTTCCTCATGCTGGCAGCCCCTGAGCAGAGATGGGTGGAATTCTGACCCACCGAACTGTGGATTGAAGAGGAGGCCCACCTCGCCCCCAGAGGGAAAAGTATGAAGAAGAGCACAGAGATGAGGAAGTATGAAAGGAACCATGGAAATAAGAGTCGGAAAGGTAGCTTGGGCACCCAAGTTCTTACTATGGTAAAGGACATCAACTACTGCTCATTTACTGTATGCCCGGCTCTGTGCTACTGTCTTTTACATGTGATATCTCTTTAGATTTTTACTGTAACCCAGCTTGCAAGGTAAGGGAAAACCAAGGCTCAGAGTGGTTAAGTAAGCAGAGCCAGAATTCTAGACTAGGTCACCTGACTCTGGGGCCCAAGATCATAGCGATTACACCATGTTGGTGCCCAAGGTCATGAAGGGCCGCTGATCCTGGCCTAAGGAGCATGGATGTGACTTTGTAGGCAATGATCAGAGCTATCACAGAGATTAGCCCAATGGAATGAGAATGACCTAGGATGTGTTGTTTGTGCTGCATTCCCTACGTGGGCTGAGTGACAGATAATAGGCCTGGAGGGAGGCACCGCCACATGCTCGGGTAGGCCGAGTTCAGTGTCAGTGATGGAATGGGGCAAGCTGTACTAACAGCCTAGGCTGTTGTTAATCTAGATGGGGCCATCAGAACAAGAACTATGGAGGCTCCTTCTAAACTTGGTTGTCTTCCAAGGGGCTTTGGCCTCCGGCACTGGTCATGTACTCTCCAGTCCCGCATGCCAGCCAAATTCCTTTAATGTAATTGAGAAATGTCCTCAAGAATGGGTAGCACTCACCGTCTTCTCTCCACGAAGGTCATAAGAGGAATCTCAAGAACCCTATCCCCACACATACTCAGTTAAATCCGATTCTTTAATGATTGGAAGGAAGCTGTCACCACCCCATCCTCATTATCTCTCACCTAGGTTATTGCATGAGCCTGGTCTCCCTGCTCTACTTCATCCTACACACACCTGTCAGCCTCACTCTTTCGTCACGTCCCCAAGCTCTTCCCAAGTCCCCAGATCCCATCAAAGTAGGCCCCCACTCTCCAGACTGTAGGCTTAGACTTCCTTTCTGGTTTGTTTTTACTCTTTCTCCATCCTACCTATCCTTTCCAGCCAAATCCCATTTTCCTTGAACTTGCCCTCAAATTCCCTGCAACCACAGGCATCACTAATGCTCCCTCTCCTCCTGCGCAGAATAAGGGCCATTTCTAACACTACCTCCTCTAAGAAGCTTTTACTGTCCTGCCCAGTTCGGTCTCCTCTGTCCTTCCTTGGAGCCCCGTAAGTCTTGGGCTGTGTCCCTCACACAGGCATCACTTGTATGCACCTTGCTAAGCTTTCTGAGGACCAGCAGGTGTCAACACCCTGTGCCTGCGTCCATGTCATTTCTGTGTCCCTTACAGCATAGGACCTTGGGCCCAACATGGCGATTGAAGTCAGACTGTCTCCTGCGTCTATAGGAAGGCTTGAGTAGGACAATAGCAAGGTGAGAGACTGAGGAGACCAAATACTCGCTAAGATAAAACGACCTCAAATTCTTGTTTTGGTGAGAGCTGAAAACATGTGACTCTGTACCATTATTGGTTGTGTTCCATCTTGTATACCCAGTCACCCAGCAAATGCAGATGTTTTCATAACCAGCCACCCCCAAGCCTAGGACTGTTTCAGAAATGACTGGGTATTGGAGGTCAGCCCTGTCACATTCAAGTTGTTCTGCTCTTGAAGACTGAATTGTACTGACTCACACAATGTAGAGTCATTGCTACACCTCCACCAGCCCATAAGCAGCTGACACAGCCGGGTGCCTGGGATCAGGAACTGAGTCCTGGTCTCAAACCAGGTCATGTACAACAATCAAGTCACACCCACAGGCAAGCTACTTATGCACCTCCTGATCTCTCTGACCTCTTGCAATTGGAGGCTGATGATAATTCAGCTGTATTTTCTTTTTGAACTTAGAAAGATGCCTAGCTTGGCTAACTTTAAAAACATAGTGTCTTCCTTGTTCTTTGAGTAATCTTATCAGAGTTACAAACCGCTGCTTTCAGAAGTCAACCCCAAGGAAACAGCCCCCACCACCCGCTGCCTTGAGTAGGATCAAAGTCAACTTGCTATTCTATAGAATGCCTGGAAGGCAGCTTGTCCTGTGATCAGAGGGCTATTTGGGGGGATTCTGCACGGTGCAGAGGCAGACTCAGAATATTTGCTTGGGAGCCTCTCCCCAGATATGACCCTGTCAGCTCCAGGCAAAACTTTTAAATGTTTTCTCCAGACAAGAGCTGCACTTTCTAGCAGCTACTGACCCCTGGCCCCCATTAGGGGTCATGAAATAGAACTTGTGCAGACAGTGATCAAGGAAGAGACTCTGGAGAAGTTCCTCTCCTGTGCTAGCAAAGGAGCATCTTCCCTTAGTAGATTTTAATGACCCCTGTGGACATAAGCGAACTAGGCTGGGCGTGCTAGTCTTTTCATGGTTCTATGAATTTGTTTAAACATATAGAAACTTACACAAATATTTGCCTTATCATTGTGTGATTCAGTCCTGGACCTCAGGATTTCCTGCAGGCCACATGCACTTTTTTTGTGTAACTGAAGTATGATCAAGCATAAAAGAGCACAAATCATAATGCACAGCTCAATGAATGTTCACAAAATGAATGTATCCATGTCGCCTGTACCCCAATCAAAACACCCGGGGGTCAAATCCCCTCATTCCTCTTTCCAGACAAGTAGTAGCATCATTAGTTTTGCCTGTCTTTGAACTTTATACAAATGGGATCCTTCAGGGGTGCCTGGGTGGCTCAGTCGGTTAAGTGTCCCACTTGGGCTCCGGTCATGATCTCACTGTTCATGGGTTCGAGCCTTGTGTCGGGCTCTGTGCTGACAGCTCAGAGCCTGGAACCTACTTTGGATTCTGTGTGTGTGTCTCTCTCTCTGCCCCTCACCCACTGTGTGTGTGTGTGTGTGTGTGTGTGTGCATGCACATGTGCACACTCAAAAATAAACATTAAAAAATGAAAATGAACAAGTGGAATCATACAGTACATAGTCTAGTGGCTTCTTTAGCTCAGCATTGTGTTTCTGAGCTTCATCCATGTGGTGGTGTATGATTGTAGTTCTCCAAACTCATTTTTAATTCATTTGCTCTTAAAAAATCAGCTCAGGGGGTGCCTGGGTGACTCAGTCGGTTAAGGATACGACTTCGGCTCAGGTCATGATTTTGTGGTCCATGAGTTCAAGCCCCACATTGGGTTCTGTGCTGACCAGAGCCTGGACCCTGCTTCAGATTCTGTGTCTCCGTCTCTCTCTCTGCCCCTCCCCTGCTCACACTCTGTCTCTGTCTCTGTCTCTCTCTCAAAAATAAATAGGCATTTAAAAAAATTTTTTTTACCAAAAAAAAAAGGTAAGCACAGACTCCATCAGTGTACCATACTCTGCAGCAGACCGTTTAAGTTCTGAGTGAGATTGTCAGACATAACTCTCATCTGCCAGAAACAGCATTCCCAACTTCAGGAATATGATGCAGACAAGGAAATTATGGATATTTGGAGAGATTCCTGGGTCAACAATATGGCTTGAACCCTGTTGAGCTTTAAAAAAAAGAGTGTGGGACCTGCTTACACTTTTACCTCCAACTCTTTCTCCTAAGTTTCTGGGCCTCCCGATGTAAAGGGCCATAGTCAGGCCATTTTTGGACTGTGTTCGAGAATTCAAAAGGGCCTTTCTGCCCCTTTGAAGTTTAACTGGGAGAGGCACCTAGAAGCTGAAGCAGCAGTAAAACTTAAAGGAGAGCTCCACACAGAAACGAATGGCTGTCCCATGGGTGGGTTTCTAGAACACATGATTGGTACAAGATTGTCGATGTGTTGATGGAGGGGAGGCTGTTTTAGGATGGACTCTCCCGTTGGGAGAGGGAACAATGTCAGTTACACACCACTCTTAGTACCTGGGGTATTGCTTTTGCTCAGAAATAAACTGCCTGCTTTTCAGCTCTGTGGAAAGGCAGGGCGAGCAGCAGTTCCGAGAGGAGGTGGGAATGAGGACTCAGGAGGGCTGGCATGGCAGGGGACAGCTGGACTGCTGCCCACTCAGGAGGGCTCTGTGAATCCGCATTTCCTGGTTCAGAGCCACCTCATCCTAGTGGGAGCCAGCTGCAGCCCGACCTCATTTTGTCCTTCTTCTGCTCCTTGTTTTAAAACAATCACTGAGCCCTTGCCTTGTGCTCAGCTCGGTGCTGGGCAGAGGAACTACAGTGAGAAACAAGACACGGCCCCTGCTCTCAAGTCACAGGAAGCCCCTGACAACAGGAAATGCTGGTAACTTCTAAGAATTGCAAGAGAGCAGGACAAGGTCTCTGTCATTAAGCTGCTTAAGTGTGACAGACAAGGTAGCAGATGCCCAGAGCTCAGAGTGACACCTCCCAGGTCGTTGGACATGCTAGAGAAGCCTCAGCAGGAAAAGAAGATTCATCCTACCGAACCCCAATATGGACATATGAGCTACCGGTTTTGTGTATTTATCATACATAGATGATACATGAGGCACTTTGTAAGAGCGTTACAATTGTCTCATTATACTACTACCGACAAGCGTCTGGGGTCAGAACACTTGTTATCTGCGTTTCACAGATGAGACAAGTTCAGTGGGGTGACGGATCTTCACTTCACTCAGTGAGTTTTAACCATAGTCCTTAATTTATTGCATGACCGGAAGCTGAGCCACCCTTCACGAGACTTCAGGCCTAAAAGGCCTGCCTAAGAATCCAAAGCAGATGAGCACGTTCAACTTCACTGAAACTCCAAGGAGCCCAAGGGAAAAACGAGAAGAAGCTTAAATGACGAGGAGAATAGGTAGAAGGCTACTCACCTATCTGAGTGTGTTTTGGGTTCCAGGGGGCAGGTTCATAAATAGGAAATGTTAGGACATGTGGGTGGCTCAGTCGGTGAAGCCTCCGACTCCTGATTTTGGCTCAGGTCATGATCTCACGGTTTGTGAGTTTGAGCCCTGCGTCAGGCTCTGCACTGACAGTGTGGAGCCTTCTTGGGATTTTCTCTCTCTCTCCCTCTATCTCAAAATAATCAAACTTAAAAAAAAACAGGAAGTGTTGCAGTGTAAATTGTCTGCTAAGCCTGGCCTCCATTTTGGGAAACAGCAAAGGTACCTTGGTTCCGGCCAGGAGAAGGGATTAATGCAGAGATGTTGAGATTCTCTCTGAGCAAAGGATTACCCTGGACAACTTTAATCCACTGATTAGTTTGGCAATGAATGCCAAGGTTGCTGAAAGGCTACTTACTTTCAGAAGGGAGAGAAACGATGTCTTACGAACCAGATCTTTAGGAATGAAGAAAAGACCAAGATACCAGCTTCTTCTTGAGTCTTGACTGACAGGGAAGGCATCATCGCCTTTGAACAGAGACTATTCTTTAGGGGGTTGGGGGTGAGAGCGGGAGGGAGGGAGGGAGCAGACAAGTTGTCGAGTTTTTCTCTTTAAGTGGCCAGAGGCAAAGATTCCAATGAGCTAAGCTCCAATGATGAAAGGGGATCATTTCAATGATGAAAGGAGAGTGACAGTGGGGGGGGGGGGGGGGGGGGGG
>NW_027530625.1:3910287-3917554 GCF_008692635.1 Crocuta crocuta
TGAAAGGGGGGGGAAGGGGGGGGGGGGGGGGAGAGGAGGGGACATTTGGATGAGGGGCAGGGGATATGAAGCCAGGGCGCACTTCCATACTGTGTTGCTCCTTGCACAGGTGCCATTGGTTCAGTCCCTCACATGTTAACAGCTCCTACTGATTCAGCACCCACTAAGTACAAGACTCTGAATACCATTTTACCTGTCCAATGTCACAGGACTCTCATAACAACCATCTGCAACAGATACTATTACCGTGCCCATTTTACAGATGAGAAAACCGAGGTTCAGAGAGTCTGATCAACTTGCCCATGGTCTCATGGTTGTTGTTTGTTTCTTGTTTTTTGTTTCTGTTTTTACCACGGGACCAGTCTTGGAAATACAATGAAAAAAGCACTGAATCTGAAAACAAAGTCAGCCCAGTTCGGGGCCAGGGATGGAGAGAGCTGAGACCAGGGGACAGAAGGGACATAGGAGCTAGTGAGGAGCAGGTCCTGGAGGAGCCCAGATGATCAGGACTGATGAGAGCAGGGTCGGTACACAGGGTTCAGGCAAACCCCAGCTCAATGTCAGCAAGGAGGAAGGAGATTAAGGTCAGGAAGGCAGGGGACAGTGCCGTGGGCCGCTGCTCACACTGTAGTTGGGACCATCCTCTTGTTTGACATAGAGGGTGAGAATTTCAAACTAGTATCAGACTCTCTCCTGACCATTCCTGAAAGGTGTTGATTCCCACCCCCACCCCGCCCATCCACTACTATAAACCCAGGATGTAGAGCAATGTTTGGCACTCAGCTAGCCCTCAATAAATATTTGTTGAATGAAGAAATATACAGAAATATACAACAATAAGATCACGACAGAGTTTCTTAGGCATCAGTTGCTTCCACTGTCCAGCTGATCTGCATCGAGCATGGTGATCTCACCTCTCCTGTTGGGACTCCCTCACCACTGATTTCTGCACAGGGATGCTCTAGGAGGCAGCACTCTACTCATGATCAGCAAAAGCCAAAAAAGCAAAGGTCAGGGTACCAGTTAACAAATGTCTACGTTGGCCAAACTCATTATACCTCACTAAAGCTGATGAAGAGAAAAAGAAAGATGGACTCTTCTCCCTCCACAATGCATGGGACCATCCCACAGACCCACAGAATAGGGAATCTGTTCCTGAAGGGCTCCCCTTTATCTGATTCTGTTGTAAGGAGGAAAGGACTAAAGGAGTAGCAGAAAGAAAAAAGAGAGAGAGAGATAAAAAGAGACATCCCCTTGTCAGATCCTCATATTTGAAATCGTTAGTGAAGACTTCAAACAATCAGATGTCATGACTTTTATTTTTAAATAGCTCTCAACTCAGGAAAGCACTGAAGTCATGTCTAAGGTCAATGGAACTATTTGCTCTAGGGAAATTTACTTAGGGAGGAAAGGATCCGCCTCCCCAGGTATCTTTTTAAAGAGTCTTGGTCATCAAAGTCATCCTGAAAAGCCCTCTGACTTCTGAGCGACGACAAGCAAAGTTTCTAGTCTAGCGTTTGATGGACAGGATGTTGGCTTTACATTAAATACATGCGGTGGCGTGAATGGTCTTCACGTGCAGTTTGCTTAGTTCATTGAAATCCAAGGCGTGCCCAGCGGGTTTATGCCTGGTTTATAACACTTAGAGCACAAAGTCACCTTTTAAACCAGGCTAGATCTTTGCAGATGTCTCCACTGTACTGACTTTAGTCAGACATGTGCCTTTGAGAAAATGCGATGTGAGTTAAAACAGTCCCCCTTGACATAGCTCTGAAGAATGCTATTGATTCTCAGATATACTCTGGATTTATTGATCTGTGTTTGGGACAAAAACAAACACAAAAACACAACCAGATTAAATATACTCATTGACTGTAAGGCGTCTTCTGATTCCAAGAATGTTTCAGTGTGTTAAAAGAGGAAATTTGGTAAGTCTAATGACTTACTACAGCAACTCTAAAGACCCCTCCATGCTTGGGGGCCCTGGCTGGCTCCATAGGTAGAGCATGTGACTCTTGATCTCAGGTCGTGAGTTCAAGCCCCACCTTTGGTGTAGAGCTTACTTAAAAAAAAATCCCCCATTTTCTTTTCCTCATTTTTTTTTAAATGTTTATCTATTTTTGAGAGAGAGACAGAGCGTGAGCGAGGGAGGGCAGAGAGAGAGGGAGACACAGAATCCAAAGCAGGCTCCAGGCTCTGAGCTGTCAGACGCAAGGCCCGAACCCACAAAGTGCAAGATCATGACTTGAGCCTAAGTTGGACAGTCAACGGATTGAGCTACCCAGGTGCTCCCACTACCCCATTTTCTTAATCAGAATCCAACACTGCCTCCCACAGTATATATAAGTGTGAGTATGAAACTTTGCAGTTAATAGCTTTGATGAAAACTGGGAGGCCAAGGCACTGGGCCAGAAGGTGGTGCTGTATGAATGTGTACCCTCTTCTGAAAGGTAGCTATCCTTGGTCTAGGTAGCTGTGTCCTACCCAGGAAGCAGGGAAGAGAGGACCCAAGGTACAAAATAAGGGTTGATCAGGACCGAAGACTATTTATACAGATGGGGAGACTCAGTTGTGAGGTATGATGCACGTAAAAGGAGAGAAGAAATAGGGGTTTCAGTCTCTTCGTTCGTTCATTCATTCATTCATTCATTCATTCTTTATCTCACTCAGCAAATATTTGTTACTGCTCATTCAGCACCAGGTTCTCCACAGGGTGCAGAGGAAATGGATCAGTTAAACAGCTCCTGCCCTCAAGGATCAAAGACACAGAAGCAAAAACAGGTAACCAACCATTATCTATTAATGCAACAAATATTTACTGAGTACCAAGCACTGGAGACACAGCAGGAAAGAAGTCAGAAAAGGTCTCATCCTCACGGAGTTTATAGGCTTCCTTCCTTCCTTCCTTCCTTCCTTCCTTCCTTCCTCCCTCCCTCCCTTTCCTTTCCTTTCTTTTCCTCCTTCCTTCCTTCCTTCCTTTTTAATTCTTTTATGTTTTACTTTTGAGAGAGAAAAAGAGAGAGAGAGAGCTGGGGAGGGGCAGAGTGAGAGGGAGACACAGATCCAAAGCAGGCTTCAGGCTCTGAGCTGTCCGCACAGATCCCCAATGCGGGGCTCAAACTCATGAAATGTGAGATCATGACCTGAACCAAAATCTGACGCTTAACTGACTGAGCCACCCAGGCACTCCTCTTCCTTTTTTTAAAAAAGTTTATTTATTTATTTTGAGAGAAAGAAAGCATGAGCAGGGGAGAGGCAGAGAGAGAGAGAGAGGGAGAGAGAGAAAGAGAGAATTCCAAGCAGCCTCTGTGTTGTCAGTGCAAAGCCCAATGTGGGACTTGATTTCACACATCATGAGATCATGACCTGAGCCAAAATCAAGAGTCAGACTCTTAACCTACTGAGCCACCCAGGGGCCCCATGTCATTATCTTTGTTGTGTGTGTGTGTGTTAATTTTAGAGAGAGCAAGAAAGTGCAATCAGGGGAGGGGGTAGAAGGAGAGAGAGTCTTGAGCAGGCTTCATGCTCAGCATGGAGCTTCACTTGGGGCTTGATCCCACAGCTCTGGGATCATGACCTGAGCTGAAATCAAGAGTTGGACACTCAACCGACTGGGCCATCCAGGCGCCCCGCATTATATTTACCCATGGAAGAGGTAGGTACCAACGCTCTGTACACAGACATAGAGGCCAGAGCTCAGCAGGATGAGTGTCTTACCCTGGAGCAGATAGATCATGGAGCTCTGTGGCTGAGAGGGGGCAGAGACCTGAATCTGTCTCACTGCTTAGGGACAGTATTCTTCTGCCCAGTCTTGGCTGTTAGAAGGGAGACTATGAATCAGAGCCCACGGTCCAATCACCACTGAACAGATGAAGAAGAGAGGTTCAGAGGGGTGAACCAACTACCTGGTCCCTGTCACACAGGCAGGGAACATGAGAGGGGTCGCCAAGGAAGAGTGCTCTTCCTGGCCCGGGTGGAACACTGACACTACTCTACAGAGGTGGTCAAGTGGAAGGAACCCTGATCGTCTGGGATGTTCTAAGAAGTCAGCCAGTGGACATCTTGGGACTATTTGGAGAGACAGACGCCCCCTGCTGGCTCAACATGATTTAGGTAGTGAGGCAGTTGGAAGGGGCATCCCAATGGGTCCTGGTGAGGGGAGCAAGAATGAGGAAACTCCAAATAATTCATACAGTGTTTTTGTTTTTATTTATTTTTAAATCTATTTTTAAAAGTTTATTTATTTGAGTTGGGGGCGGGGGGAAGAAATAATCCTAAGCAGACTCTGTACCGTTAGCCCATGAAGCCTGATGCTGGACTCGAAATCACACTGTGAGATCATGACCTGAGCTTAAGTAGGATGCTTAACCGACTGAGCTACCCAGGTGCCTTCTTTTTAAATTTTATTTTTTTATTTATTTAAAAAAATTTTTTATGGTTTTTATTTATTTTTGAGACAGAGAGAGACAGAGCATGAGCGGGGGAGGGGCAGAGAGAGAGGAAGACACAGAATCTGAAACAGGTTCCAGGCTGGGCTGTCAGCACAGAGCCCGATGTGGGACTCAAACCCACGAACCGCGTGATCATGACCTGAGCTGAAGTTGGACACTCACTTAACCGACTGAGCCGCCCAGGCGCCCCCCTTTTTAAATTTTAAAGAGAGGAGAGAAATGGTGGGGGGGAGAAGGCTAGAGGGAGGGAGAGAGCGAGAGTGAGAGCGAGAATCTTAAGCAGGCTCCACATTCCGCATGGAGCCTAGTTCAGGGCTCAGTCCCATGACCCTAGGATCATGACCTGAGCCGAAATCAAAAGTCAGACTCTCAACTGACTGAGCCACCCAGGTACCCTGGAGATTTTATTTATTTATTTATTTATTTTAAGTTTTTTTTTTTAAATGTTTTATTTATTTCTAGGAGAGAGAGAGAGAGACAGCGTGAACAGGGGAGGGCCAGAGAGAGAGGGAGTCACAGACTGAAACAGACTCCAGGCTCTGAGCTGGCAGTCAGCACAGAGCCCGACGCGGGGCTCGAACCCACGAACCGCAAGATCATGACCCAAGCGAAAGTCGGACGCTTAACCGACTAAGCCACCCAGGCGCCCCACTTAAGATTTTATTTTTAAGTAATTTCTATATCCAGCATGGGGCTTGAACTCACAGCCCCAAGATCAAGAGTCACATGTTCCACCAGCAGAACCAGCCAGGGTTCCCCAAACTCTGGGGATTTTAAAGTGGGCCAGAGCCTGATTTCTGACAGAAAGGGTCTCCTTGTAGGAACCAGAGGAAAGAAGGACTGGGATCTGATCACTTGGCTATCTTGACTCATCAAGTGCTCAGGAATCTGGAGGCCCGGTAGCATCTGTCCTAGGAAGGGAGAAGAGGAGAGACGGGGAAGGGAATTCACTTACAAGTACTTCACACACTATCTCCACTGCCATGGGACACAGAGGGGGAGGCTGGGAGACGGGTTTCAGCCATGTGCCTGAGAAGAGGGGAAGGCAGAACACAGATCTTAGCACACACCAGCTATCGCTGTTGCAAATGCTGACCCCCTCCCCCCATAATGGCAGAACCACTCCTTGACTGGACGGGAGGTTAACCCCAGACTTTGACGAGATGAGAATTCGATCGTTTTGCAAACACTGCCGGCAAAACTAGGAAACTGTGGAGTAAATTAAAATGAGGCCCATCCATCACCCTCTAGACTCTTTTTTTATTTCAAATGGGCTAAAAAATCATTTTTAAGACGCCACCAAGATTATGTGAGAGCAGAAATGCATACATTCCAATTGTGGAGGGACGACAATTTTCTAACTAAAATAAATTAGTGAGGGTGATGACATATAGTCAGCCAAATGACAAAAATAAAAGCAGGGCACTGGAAAAAGATATGAGTTTAGTGGCCCGAGTAGGTGGGGGAATAAAAATAAATCTGTGAGGGGAATACCCAGGGTCCAGGGGACAGATGGCCAGTCACTTTGAGACACCTGGAAAAAAGGTTAAACACTTAGGAACAGTTTAGTCTTTATAGGTCTAAATGGTATGCAAATACCTCATTAGAGCCAAGAAGACGACCCCAACTCTTACCAATAAAGTTAGCAAAAATCAGTTAAAATGATGAGGCCCGCAGCTGGCCTGATGGGAAACAGGAACTCACTCATGTGGGCTTGTGAGTCAGCCCAGCGGTCCTGAGGAAACCTGGCCTGACAAGATGATGCATTCCTGTGCCCTTGCACTCACTGATCTCACTCTTGGGGACAGATCTCAAGGAAATAGCTTAAGAGGAATACTAATTAGAGAAGCATGACTGTTTGTCCAGGTGCCTGCAGTTAGGAACCGGTTACCTAAAATTCCGTGTTTGGAATATTCTGTTGCCATAAGAAGTTCCTGTCTGGAGTCAGAGAGCTAGGGGAGCTCATCCCAAATCTGCCATTTAGCTGTGTGACTTTAGATATGTCACTTAACCTCTCTGAGCCTCCGATCCCCCCTGGATAAAATGGGGATAAAAATAGATTGCTACCCCCTGGGGTTGTGTAGTAAACGGAGGTCGTGTCTATAACGTGTCCACACAGTGGCCTACACAGACTGCTTAACAGAGGGTAGCTGTTGTTATTGGAAGATGACTACTTGATAGATCTCAGAGAAAGAGGTCCTGTTTGCAAAAGATGCAGTAGATCAGAAAGTCTCAGCTTTGTATCTTTTAAGAAGAGCTGGTTTCTGGACTCCTGGTTTTTTATTATAAAGTCAGAAAAGGGAAAATAAGTCTCTGCCACTGACTACTGAGGAGTCCACCGAAACGCAAAGGGGGTAAACCTCTTCAAAGGGGGCTAAATTCGCCTAGAGCAGAGAGGAAATGCCGGCCAGGCTCCACTCGCAGCAAAGTGGTGTCACCATTGGGGTGTCTCCAAGGATCCGGAAATGCACGTTTTTCGAGGCCTGCTCTGCGACAGGAGTTTTAGAACTTCAAGTTTGGAATTTTTACCTTCCGCTTTAGGGCAAAGGTAATCTGCCCAAGGTCACACGTTAAGTGACCCCGTATGACAGGTCCCCAGGCTGGTGCTGGTAACCACTGCACCTACTGCCTTCAGCTGCCCCGCCGGGCGCGGTTCGGGGGACGGGAAGGCACCCGAAGGGCTGCGGGATCGAGGGTCTCGGAAGGGGAGAGCTGGGCTGGGGGTGGTCGCAGGCTCCCGGTGGTGGTGGCACGTCAAGGGTCCTGGCTTATCCTTTCCTCTCCGGGAGCCCCGGGGCGCGCCCCGCTGCAGAGCC
>NW_027530625.1:3917567-3984785 GCF_008692635.1 Crocuta crocuta
CCCGGGCTCCCCAGCCTCCGCCCGGGGCGTCCCGGGATCCCCTGCTTCCGGGCCCCTCGCTTGCAGGGGCGCTCCCCTTTTGTACCGGGAGGCCGGATGGGTGAGTGCCCTGGAGAGCCCAGCCGGGCCGCGGGGTCGGCCCTGCTGGCGGCTGTAGCGGAGCCCCTGCCCCACGCCACCGCCTTTCTTCAGGTAAACAGGCGGCGGCGCGTCCAGCTTGGCCCTAGACGTCTCCATGGTCACTCTCGCCGTCAGTCGGTCCTCACATTAAGGAGGGCCGGGCTGGGGGTGGCCTCGGGGTGTAAACAGTGCCCTTCTAGGCTGGGCGGCTGTGCTTTAGGGCGGCACTAGTCTGGGAGTTGTCTTGAGGCTTTCAGCGAGCCTTTTCCGCGCTGGGCCTCAGTTTCCCGATCTGTTCAGTGAGGGTTTTAGATGAGCTGTTTAAAGACCCTTGTAGCGCTACCATTCTGTGCGCGTCTGAAATCGGAAGGGCTGTCCCTGGTTCAAGATACTGGACAGTTTCACCAGAGACTTTTTTGCAAATGTGGACTTTTTGGCCACTTGGTTTCGGGCAGGCTTTAAAATGCTTCCAAGACGCGTTTCTAAACCTTAACCTTAATCATAGGTCATCCCTTGCTTTTGTCCCTAGTAGTAGTCAGGCATGTCCCGCGGAGTTTTTGCATGGAGAATTTTTTTGCTGTTTATATTTGCCCATTTTCTCTTTGTTCCTTAGTCCAGGCCGTCTTTGCTTCACATCTGGATTATTGCAACAGCTTCTTAGTTGGTCTGTGACTTCAGAAGTCCCCCGGCTCCCCCCTCCTTCCTTTATGCTAATGCCAAACTTAATATAGGAAGTCAAAAACAGAGTTGAGTGCTTGCTTGATTAGTAAATGTCAAGATGCTGTTCCATGTGGTGGGGGAAAGTAGTGGAAGGCCCACAGCCTGCTGGCAGCTTTCCCCTAGGTGCTGACACTTGACCTGTGAAAAGGTAATTGAGGAGACAGTGCTGTGTGGTACAGAATTAAGAGGAAGGAGAGATGGAGGTCACTAAAGGCTGAGTGGTCAGGGAAGGCTTAGCGAGGAGGCAGGATTTGAGCTGGCTGGTAGAGGATGAGTAGGATTCAGCTAGGAAGAGAGGAAGCAGGCCCAGTGATCCCGTGGAGTTCGTGAATAGACCAGGCTCCTTGTTCACCTAGGAAGGCAGTAGGAGGGAAGATTGGTTGAGGCTTGTTCGCCAGAGAACTTGAACACTAGGCCCACGTTGAAACTATTCGAAACGCAGTGAGCAGCGGGGGACTCGGGTGGTTTGTGATAATTTGCAGGAGGGGAAAGGAGGCGCTAGGGGCCAGAACAGCTAAGAGGCCGTGGCATGGAGTAGTGCCCCCTTGTCTGCCACACTGTGACCAGCCATTGCCCACCCTGTCTTTTCATGATTCTCCTTGGTTTGGCTCCTCCTCACCTACCTGCTCCTTACTCCCTGCCTCTCCTTCTCTGTCTGCGCTCTGCAGGAGCAAGTTTATGACTGCCTCTAGGGCTTCGTTCCTCTCGGGTCCCCCTTCTGAAGTGCCGGCCTCCTTTTTCTTTGTGGAAATTCTCCATTTCACTTCCTTCAAGCCCTGCTGAAGATATACTTCCTCCAGAGGGTGTTCCCTGACCGCCCTACCCCCATGCCTTTGCGGCACTCTACAGGATTCTGCATTTGTGCCTTGGTTATTGAATTTGTTCTTGTCCCAGCTGGAGTGGGTGTTCTTTTGAGGGCATTGTGTCTTAATACTTGTTACGGAGCCCTGGTGGCCTCTACTCTTATGATAGGTGCTCAAACACTTCCTGATTCTTGTTGGTAAACAACTTTTTAAAATCTTTTTGATTCCCCTCCCTTTTTATTTTTTTAAAAATTTTAAAAATGTTTTCTTTATTTCTGAGTGAGAGAGACAGCTGAGCAAGGGAGGGTCAGAGAGAGAGGGAGACACAGAATCTGAAACAGGCTCCAGGCTCTGAGCTAGCTGTCAGCACAGAGCCCGATGCGGGGCTCAAACCCACGAACTGTGAGATGATGACCTGAGCCGAAGTCGGACGCATAACCGACTGAGCCACACAGGCACCCCTCCCCTCCCTTTTTAAAGGGGAATCTGTTATTAGTTATCAGCTTTCTCTGTTGTATATTACTTAATGTCTAATGTTGCCATCTGGATATTTCCGGCTTTCGTTCTTTTTTTTTTTTTTTTAAGTTTATTTATTTATTTTTGAGAGAAAGTGTGATGGGACGGAGGAGGGGCAGAGAGCGAGGGAGAGAGAGAATCCCAAGTAAGCTCTGAGCCACCAGCGCGAGCCCCACGCAGCACTCGAACTCGTGAAACCAAGAGCCCAAAGCTTAACCGACTGAGCCACCCAGGTGCCCCCGGCTTTCATTCTTAGAGTGCAGATAGCATGAAACGAATCTTTGAAAGATTAAAAAGTTTACTCTTGATTACAGAAAAGAAAAACGTCATGTAATTCTTCTGTTGGAGACTGTTGAGAGAGAACATCAGCTTTGAAATCAGATAGGCCTGGGTTTGGATCCCAGCAAGGCTACTTACCATCTCTGTGAATTTGGGCAAAATGTATGATGTCTCTGAGCCTTTCTGTCTTCTCATCTCTGGTGTGGAGATAATAAAATCCATCTCATAGAGTTGCTGTGAGTTTTAAAATGGAAAAAATTAAAATGAAGGAGGTAGCAGAATTTGTGGCTCCTATTAACTGCTTAATACACTTTCCCCACCATCACCTCCATCACTTTCGTCACGTGTAAATCTGTCACGGTGGAGAAATGATAGGCTCTGAACCGCAGCTTCCCCGAGTTGTGGATTTCTGCATGTCCCTGGATCCTCTCCCTCGAAGCACTTATTGATATCAGTATCCTGAATCTAGAATGCTATCATTATGTTTTATTCCCATTAATTTTCATGGTACTTCTTAATTGTACCCATTTAATGTTTTATAGCTGACTGCTGAATTTAGCTTAGTGAAGGCCATCAACTGAATGCAGTTTAATTTCTAATGGTTATTTTCTGGTTGATATTGATGGCATGGAAAACCTCACGGAAGAAAGAGATTCAAGGTGAGCTTTTCTAACCCTTCTGTCTTCAGAGGCAGGACTTGATGTGTTTCCTAGGTCCAGTGTCCCGGGAAATGCCAGCAGTAAGCAGCTAAGATGCCATTTTTGAGCTCTTGGCCGTAAGAAAGCTTACTCGTTCCTGTACATGAAACACGTCTTTCTCATTTGTGATGAATTAATGAAACATCTATTTGCCTATTCATAGAAGTAAAAAGATGTTTTTGGATATAGTGGACATGATGCAGAGAAATGGCTGCAGACTACTCAGTATAACATTGTAAAACTTTAATTATCATCGTGTCAGTGTAACGATACGTTTTTTTTTTTTAATGTTTTATTTATTTCTAGGAGAGACAGAGAGAGAGAGAGAGAGAGAGAGAGAGAGACAGCGTGAGCAGGGGAGGGTCAGAGAGAGAGGGAGTCACAGACTCCGAAACAGTCTCCAGGCTCTGAGCTGGCAGTCAGCACAGAGCCCGACGCGGGGCTCGAACCCACAAACTGCGAGATCATGACCTAAGCGAAAGTCGGACGTTTAACCAACTAAGCCACCCAGGCGCCCCTAACGATACGTTTTTAAATGAGAATTCCCTTTCCACTCAGCATTGATCAACAAGGGTCCGGTATGGCTACAACCCCTGCATCTAACCATTGTGCCTGGATGAAAGTCTTACTCTTAGAGGAGATAAGAATTCCCGCTCAGGAGACTGACAGATCCAGGTTCAAATCCTGGCTCGGCAGTGCTTAGTGACCTTGGAAAAGGTTCTCAGTCTCTCTGAGTTTGTCTCCTTCCCCGGAGGATGGGGTGGGCCGCACTGTCTGTCTCTCAAAATGGTGTCAAGAAGGTTCAGTGAAGAGGTAACAGAACTTAACGAAGCCTTCCACACAGTAGGAGTGTGACCGTTTGTCCTTGACATTGCAGGTGAGGTTAAAGAGGCCATCCCTCCCCTGCTCGGACAGCTCAGGAGAAGCTTCTGATGTTTTGCCTTGACTGCAAGGCAAATGCCACTGTCAAACCAAGCCGTACTCTCAGAATTAGTGTAACTGAGCAGACTTGGAGAATGTTAACGCCTTGGTAGGAAATCTAACAGTTTGGATAAAAATGTTCTTTCAGGCTCACATGAATTAATGCAGTAAGAACTCTAGACTTGTTTTCTTTTAAATTAGGATGAGTGCTTCATGAATATCCATCACGGAATGCCATTTTATTTATTTTTTTCGTGCATTGGGTTTCAGCAGCACCAGAATGTTTTATGCAGCCCTGGTGTTATTCGGCTGGTGCTTTCTAAAGGATTAGATTGTAATTCATGACAGCTCAAGTTTAGTTTTGATCTAGACCCAGGCAGAAATACCTAGAAAAGTTATTTTTATATAGTTGTTACTGCTGTTACCATGCCGGCTGTCCCTAGTGCTTCCATCTGTGGTCTTTTTCGTGACTTTTTGTATGGAATGGAAATTAGGGATCTTAGGTCTCCCGTGCCTGGTGGAGGAAGCCTGGATTGGTGTGGGGCTCTGATACCCGCAAGTGACTGAATCCCACAGGTGCAGATCTGGGTGCGGAGTCGTGAGCATCTCGAATGAGAATAATGGGTACCTCCTAGCGCCTTAAACAACTGCCAGATTTGTAACCTTGCCTTCTTTTCTTAGACGCGTCCCTGGGTGTTTTGAAATGGAGTGGAGCAAATTAGAGAGCTTGTGGGTTAGACGGAAAGGAGCCACCGTGGTAGATTTCACCTGTACCTCTTGGGTCTTCAGCAGGAAGAGTTGAGAGCCGGGGGTGTAGCGATGGTGGCAGCCGGGGATTTTGAGCCACCAGCGTGGTTCAGGTTGAGTCAGCTGACGTGTGCTGAGAGCCCCTCTCTCTGCCAGACACGGTGCTGGGCTCTGGGCACACAGCCCCTGCCCTCCGCTCACCGCCGCGAATGTGAGCTCAGCAGCACATTCCCAGTTGCTCACATTTTACACTTGCGCTTTTGTTCCAGTTGCCGTTATGGGGAAACACTTTGAGAGCTTTACCCAAGAATGTTGTAGAGGAGATCGGGAGGCCCGTGTGGGTGTTTTGCCCAGATGGCATCCAAGCATCTTCTCTCCTCCCTAGGCTCTCCTGCGAATGGCTTAGCCGCGCGGCACGATGACACCAGTCTAGGCCCTGGTTTTCATTGTGCAGTTTCCTCACAGCTTGACAAAAGGCACGATGCCGAATTTCACTGATGAAATGATGTGCTGAGGAGAGGGCTGGGTGTGCGGGGTGCCTCGTTCTCCAGACCGTGTTACAGCACCCCTTTCATAGGAGCAAACAGCAAAACTTTTCTGCTCTCAGCTCAACTCGTTTCTGTTTTCTCTCCCTGAGTAACCTCTTAACCACGGCAGCCCTCAGTTATACAGGTTTTGGTTACTCCCAGATCGGAATCTGATGTCACTGTACAGCCGCACACCCCTTCTTCCCGCCACCAGTCAGACAGGCAGCCCAAACTCCTCTTGTCTGGGGCTGGACTCGCCTCCTAGGATAGATAATGCCCTTCTCCAAGTCCTGTTGAGTCCTTTGGACTCATGTTCAAGTGGCTGCTGCCAGAGTTCAGTTTGAGTTCTCTAGTGTTCAAGGCCCTCCCCTTCCAACAGAGGTTCTCATCTGTGCCCTGTCACCCCTCGAACCTGGGCCCTGGCCGCTACCCCGGACACCCCCCATTTCACTCCTGTGTTCCCTGCTCCTGCCGTCCCTTCTCTCTGAAGTGTTCTTTCTGTTTCCTTTTGAAATACAAAGCCCTGTTCACATATTACAAATACCAGGAAGCTTTCCTTTGTTCTGTTTTGATTTTTTAGAAAGTCTTTTTGGTCAAGAGTAATCAGTCTTGTCATTGCTCCTCATAGTTCTTTGTTTCTGCCTCTATAATTGTCTTCTTGATACGCTAATTATCCACTTGCAGCCTATCTTTCTCTTTCTCTAGATTCTTTGGTTTACAAAATTATATATTTTTAGGTAGAATCTTACACATGTCTTAAAAAAACTCACTCTTAGAATAATACAGCTATGTGATAAAACATTCAAGAAGTATAAAATGAAGCCTGTTTCCCTTCCCTTTCCCCAGTCCTTAGTCCTCATTCCCAAAGTCACCAGCATTAAGTCTCATGTGACTTCCTCGCAGAGCAGATACAGCAGTGCATATTTATTCTTTCAAGAAAAGTGCATGAAGGGGTGCCTGGGCGGCTCAGTCGGTTAAGCAGCTGACTCTTGATTTGAGCTCAGGTCATGATCTCCTGGTTGGTGAGTTTGAGCCCCACATTGGGTTCTGTGCTGACAGGGCGGAGCCTGCTTGCGATTCTCTCTCTGCCCCTCTCTCTGCCTCTCCCCTGCTTGTGCTCTCTTTCTCTCTCTTGAAAAATAAAAGTACGTGAAGAGAATTGCATATATGCATACATATTGTTCCAGATCATGCTGGTTTGGAGTAAATAATAAAGCTCTTTTTATATCAAAGCATACAGGTTATCTGTCTTTGTTAATGGTTGTGTAGTGTTTCATTGTTGGCTTTTTTTTTTTTTAACCAGTCTCCTCTTAATGGATTTTGAAGTTGTTNTATCCTAACATACGTTTGTGTGACTTTTGTAGGCTCAATTCATAGCAGTTAATGGTGGACCAAATGGTGAATGCCTTTTACATTCTTCTGGATCTTACCAGGTTCTCTCACAGGATTAGACTTGCCAGTTCTTCTTAAATGTGTGCAAGTCAGATGGGTTACAACTGGCGTCTCATTTTTCCTTGTTTAGTCATGAATAAAGCTAAACATTTTTTCATGTGTTCTTTGGTCATTTGTCTTTTCTTTTCCTGTGAAACGTTAATTCCTTTGCCTCTTCTTCCGTAGGATTTTCTGTTTTGTCCCAATCTGACTGACTTACAATATCAATTAGGGAATTTGGAAAGTAGCCCTTTGTCAAATGTGCATGTAGTTTTCCTCAGCATGTCATTTACTTTTGGGGTTTGCAGAGGACATTTTTTTTTTTGTCATATGTTGGCAGATGTGTTCATCTTTGCCTTTGTGGCTTCTGGGATTTCTGTCATGCTTGGAAAGGCTTTTAAGTTGTTATTATAAGTAAATTCATCCATGCTTTTTTCAGTTAATTTTTTGGTGATAATCAGGCCTTATAAAAATATTGTCATAAGAATATACTCACATTAAATGGAAAATAATGGGACCCTCTTTCCATCCCCTGGTGCGTTTATAAGATCGGTAAACCGGTAGCACTTCTGAAAACTCACGTTGCCTCCCTTAATCATGTTTCCCGTCAGCTGAACCTCTAGCGTTGCCGTATCTAAGGGCAGTCACTGCCTTTTCCCCTTTTTGCTCCAAGTCGGTGGGAGGAGAAGGGAGAGAGGGAGAAGAGTATCGATTATCCCTACTGTCCATCCCTATTTGCCAAGTGGCTTTTTTATTCTGAAGCTCCTTCAGATAAAACATGTTTGTTCTTAGTGAGCTTTGGAACCAGGATTAGGGTTAAGATTCCCCCATTTGTTGGGCTTTCAGAACAGCACCTTGTCCTGACGCATGGGTGTGGCAAGATGGTCCTGTAGCTCTTTTGGGTGGGATCGCGCAGAGATTTCCAGCAACCTCATTGACTACACCTCCTTCTTTTTTTTTTTTNCTTAACCGACTAAGCCACCCAGGCGCCCCACCTCGTTCTTGCATCTTGCATCGGATCTTAGTTTTCTCTTCAGCGCCTGCGTGCTTGTCTATCGCTAGGCCCCCTCTCCTCCCCTTTTTCCCTCCAGCCTGTGGGAGGAGCTTCCCAGGCTGACCTTGCACGGTACACAGTGTGGCTGTCCCATGGCTTGTGCCCACAGGGTCTCTCTGTGTAAATGTCCTCTCTTCTCTGGTTGCCCAGGCTGCCCTCACTTCCCAGCGTGGGTCCCTTTTCGTCCCAAACCTGCTCCTCTTCCGCTCCTCATGGTGCTGGCCTCCCTGCTGTCCTCGGGGCTTGGTCACCCCTGGGCAGCCCCTCACGGGCTGCTCTGGCTTTTTGAACACCAGTCCCAGTGCTGCTTAGACTTCTGTTGAACTTGGGCTGAACTTGTGTCTCGGCAGCATCTGCTCTGTGACTTTCACTTTTAAACACCAAAAGGACCAATTACTTGAGCCTCAACTAGTGGTTTCTAATTAATTGAGGCGTTAGCATGAAGGTAGGTGTTTATCTAAAGGGTAAAGGACTGTGACGGGGGAAAAGCTGTAAAGATGGAAGGCATAATAAACNCTCCTAGAAATAAACTAAAAAAAAAAAACCTTAATAAAAAAAAATTTTTAGAAAGACGGTGCTGTAGTAAATTCCTAGACCTGAAATTGTGTGGGCACAGGGGACATGCATTTGTAATTTTGGTGGATATTGGTAAAATGTCCCAACTTGCCCTTCTCCATCCCCTTCCTCACAGAAGGAGTGAGAGCCCTCAGCAGCAAGAGGGGATGTTTACCCTAGTCCCTGTCCCTTTCCCTGACCAGCCACCTTGCCAGGGCAGGAATGTAACGTGGGGCAAGTTTTCTTCACCTGCCTTATCCCCAGCTCTTCCTGACTTCTGCTGGCCCTGCTCTTCCCCTCGGGCGGGTGAAACTCCGATTAGGAGTCATTGTGGGAAGTCTAGATGGGCGGACTTTGGAACCGTCCTGGGACAGTTAGCCTCTTGGAGTCTCAGTTTCCTCATCTCTAAAATAGAAGCAGGGTGCCTGGGTGCTCAGTGGATTGAGTGTCTAACTCTTGATTTCAGCTCAGGTCATGATCCCAGGGGGTGAGATCGAGCCTGTGTTGGGCTCTGCTGGAGCCTGCTTGGGATTCTCTCCCTTCCCTTTCTCCACTGTTTCTTTCAAATAAACTTAAAATAAAATAAAAAATAAAATAAAATAAAATAAAATAGGGGTAATAGTACCTCCCTCCGTGGGGAGGGCAAGAGGATTCTGGGAAATCATGCATATAAGGCCTTTGTGACATGCCTCGCCTTTATCAAGCGTTAAGTCAATGTTGGCTATTGACGATGGTGATGATGGGCTCTCCCAAGGAAGGGAGAAGGCTAAAGGCGTGGGAGGTGGCAGTGACCCCCCCCTTTTACAGTTGGCTGAGGTTAGTGTGAGGGTGGTGGCAGGACCGCCCACCTCAGAGGTGGTCCTTCCCAGACCCTGTTGAGACCAGTGGTGGCGGCAAAGTGTCACCGGCTGACCGTGGCAGAGGCTGTGTGGGAGGTGAAAGCTGCTTCTAGGGGTGTGAATATATTGTCTCATTAAAGAAATTGGCTGAGCAGGAAGTGTGTGTGTCTGTCGGTTGAATGAGCAGAAGAGGACTGTGAACAGGTTGAGAAGCTGACAACTTGAACTTCCCGGCTGCCCGCTTGAACTAAGTTTTCACCATGTGTGGTTTTTAAAAGAGGTATTTCACGTTCTTATCCAGAGTCTAGTCAATACAACCAAATGAACAAAACTATTGTTAAAATAAACATTAACGGTATCGCCGAGCAGCCGGGTTGTGGGAGGAGCCGTTACGGGAGCTGACGGAGATGACAGCCTCCCAGAAGCATGGAGACCTCGTGGCCGAGCCCATGGGGTGTGAAAACCAGTGGGCGCCTGCTTGGGATTGGTGAAGTCTTGGGCAAGAAGCTGGAGGAAAGGGGCTTTGACAAGGCCTACGTGGTCCTTGGCCAGTTCCTGGTGCTAAAGAAAGAAGAAGATCTCATCGGAGAACGGCCGAAGGACACATGCAGTGCCGATGCCAAGCAGTCCCTGCGCTGCTTCGGGTGCCTTCGAGAGTGAGGCGACGCCTTCTCGTGAGACTCTCTGGGGAGCCCCCCGCCCCGGCATGGAGTCCCCGTCCTCCACAGAGGAAGAGATTGCAGTTGTCCTGCTCAGCCTCTCGTGTACTTCTAGGTCTTTTGGGAGTTCTCTCCCCTCACCGTTGCAACTTTTCTGAAATTCTCGCTCTTGCACGCATCTCCCTTCTCCTTCCTCTGCCGGTTTCCTGTCACAGTTCTGAGCTCCTCCGAGTGGCTTCCCGGGCCTTCCCAGACCCCACTCCCACCCCCACCTCTGGTCTGTTTTATGCTCTTTGGCTCTTTTCTTTTTTTTGGCAAAATAATCACTATCCTTGTAAATTTTTTTAAATCAATAAAGTCAGTGGCCTTCAAAAAAAAAAAGGGTATTGATGAAAAATGTCCAGCTGATATATGCTTGTTTTTTTTAACCTCAAATAGCAAGCAAATGTCTAGTTTGGGGATGGCGTTTTGCTTAATATCATGTGACAGATCTGTGATTAATCTGATGAGTTAAAGAATACTGATTCTGATGTGTTTAGTGAGAGGAATAATCAAATTCATTATTGTCTTCTGAAGCAGCTGCAAACTTAGTCTCCTTGAAAAACTAATATATAAATCACGTCTCTGCATTATCAGAAATGAGTTTCATTCCCACATCTCTCGGAGTTGAGAGGAATCTGTGTGTTAAGCCTGTTTCCAACGGCAAGACTGGGAGTCTTATTCATCTTTGAATTCCCTTTGGTGTTGTGCATGCAGAAGATCGAAAGCGAATGAATATTTTCTACAAATGTAGAAAAATAATTTAAATTCCCAGTCAGCATGCGATTTAGTGATTGCAATTAAATGTAATACTTGTAGCACATAAGACAAAAGGCTAATTTCCTTAATTTACAAAGAGCTCTGACAATTCAGTAAAAAATGCAAATATAGGCAACGGATATGAACAGGCAGTTGGAAGACAAACTTAGACAAATTGCCATTAAACGTGAAAATAGATGATCGTCCTCATTTATAATTAAATAAAGGCACTTCAAAAGCATGAGATGCCATTTTAAACTCATCAGTCTGGCAAAAGTGAAAAACTTTAATGCTCATTATTGGTAGTTATGGGACGAATAGGCACTTCATGTGCCTCTGGGGAGGGAGCCACTGTGGCCTTTGGGACATAATTTGGCATGATCAGTGGAAATGAAACCATGATCCTAGCAAAGTCCTCTGCTTGGAGGAAACATGGTTCTATAAATTTTTTCCTGTTTAGGGTATCAGTTGGGCCTGGTTGAATGCATTGTGACACAGCCTTCCACGTCAGAAGTCAGAAAAGATAATGAAGTAGATGAATTTGTGCTTCTATGGAAAGATTTTAGTGTATATTAAATACAGTTTTGTTTTTTTTTTATTTTTAAAGCAGGGGACAGGGGCACCTTGGTGGCTCAGTTCGTTAAGCGTCAGACTCTTGATTTCGGCTCAGGTCATGATCTCATGGTTCCAGGAGTTTGAGCCCCACATGGAGCTCTGTGCTGACGGTGCAGAGTCTGCTTGGGATTCATTCTCTCTCTCTCTCTCTCTCTCAGAATGAATGAATGAATAAATAATGAATGAATGAATGTATGTCAGGGTACAGAACAGTTTACACTGATACGCGTTTATAATTTTCTATGGAAGAACACTGAAAACCCTTTGCGGTGGTTATCTTTGCAAAGAGGACCAGGGGGAAGAGTTTTGCTATTCCTTTTATGTTTTTCTGTACTAGGATTTGAAGTTTGACCGTGTGCATATATCTTATTTTAAAGATAAAATTACTGAAGGATTGACCTAAGACCTAACTTAGGTGTAGACCAACTGGCACTCTCTGCCAGTTGGGAGGAATCAAGACCTACCAAAAACCAGTGAGTAGCCCACATTGGGAAACTGCTGATGGAGAGGAGCCGAACTTGATCATCGTTGAACTTGATCATCTCTTGAAGAGGTTCTGACTTGCTTTACCTCAGGACCACTAGACCTGACAAATCGGGTCATTGGATGTAGAACTGGTGATCATTTGTGCCTTTTATTCCTTTTAGCTTGGTGACGTGCCTAGGCCTGAAATTACCCGTAAATTCCCCGTGGGTCAGACTTTTAGAAGCCTCTTACTCCAGAGTGTTGCTTGTTAGCAGGTTTAGGCAGAGGGCTTTGAATCTCATTGTCGTGGCCAGAAGGAGGTGTTAATGTAAAGGAGGGGAGAGTGAAACACTTCCTTTCTCATTTGCAGAAAAATGGAACCCTCTCTTAGGTGTTAATCATGGTCTTTGGTTTTTCTCTCCAGTGATTTTCTTTCCAGCCTAAGATTTTCTTTCACGTGAAGCCTCACTGTGAAGCTGTTTTCAGTTTTAGACTGTTTCAGAAATGCTTGTTTTCCGTTTTCCACTGGTGTTTGCCCAGGACTCTGCACCTTGAAAAAGCCTGAGCCCACTTTCCCTTTGCCCTTGAATTCCCAGCGTCACCATTTACATACCCTTGTGTCACGACCATGCTATAAAGCATAGGTAACATTTGACCACCAGGTAGGTGCCAGGCGGTATCTGCATCTCCAGAAGGCAGTCTGATGTAGTCAGGGTCACGACTTCTGGAGTCAGACTAGGTTCATCTTTTAACTGTGGGACAGTATCTTAACTGTCCGTTATCTTATCTTATCTTGGCAGTATCTTCACTGCCTTTCTTCAATTTCTTCATCTACAAATTAGAAACAATGATAGTATTTCCCTCACAGAGTTGGTAAAAGGATCAAATTAATACATATAAGGTGTTTAGCACAAGGTAAACACGCGTGTGTAAGCTTTTATACATGTTCAGTGCATGAGTTTCCCCCATTTAATCATTACAGCATTTCTGTTTGGGTAGTCGTCATTCTGGGACCTTTTCTAGATAGGATATCAAAGTTAACTGACTTGTCCAAGGCCACATAGCTATTTAAACATTCATTGTTATTATTTTTATTAGAAAGTGGCAGAGGCAGTATTCATACCCAGGTCTGCCTTCAAAGCCAGTTCTCTTTGTGGCCCCTGTCCCCCTAAAAAACGTCTTATAGAGCAAACGGTGAGGTGACCGCGGTGGGCCAGGCGGCCACTGTGCTGAATGCTTCCTGCTTCTGCGTACTTGTCCCGTGGAGCCGCGAGGCAAGGACTGTCGTCATTCCCATTTTCGAGGCAAGAGAACTGACCCTTGAAAAGAAAAGCTCCTTGCTCAGAGTTTTGTAGGTGGAAAGTAGGTATCGTTTGAACCCAGATCTGACTTCAGATTCGCACCCTTGACAGTTCTATTGTGATATTTTCCTATCTTTTACAGTTGGGTGAGGTGTCTTAAGGTTTTTTTTTTTAATGTTGCTTGTTTTTAACGACATATTCAGATAGTTTAGAAAAGTGTCTAGAAAGATCCACTGAAAACTGGTAGGGCTCCCAGCTGCCCCGCCCTTCTCCCAGGAGGCAGTAGAGGTTATTTGTTGTCGAGCATCATTCCAGAAGTAGTCTGTGCACACTTAACAGTGTGTGCATATTGACACAGCAGTGGGTGTCTTTTCACAGTGCCTTGTTCAAAAGACACGTATACTTTTCTGCACCTCGCTCTTTCCCTTGAGCAGTGTACCGTGGTGATTATTTCATGTCCATGTGCAAAGAGCATCTTCGTTTGTTGTTTGCTGGTTGAGGAGTAGTCGTAAGTGTGGATGTCCCGTGAGTTATTAACCACGCTCCTCTAATTGGGCACCTAGTCAGTGTCGGATCTTTTGTCACTCTGTCCAGTGCTGTAGTAAATGCCTAGGGCACACGGGGGACATGCGTTTGTAATTTCGATGGCCATCACTGAAATGCCTCCAGTATTTGCTCATTTTACACTCCACCACCAGCAGCTGTCAAATTGTCATCTGGCAGGGATTTGAAAATGTTGTTTATTTTACTTTGTTTGTCATTCCAAGCAATAGACGTTCACTGTTAGAAGTTTGGAAAACACAGGAAAGTTCAAAAAAGAAAGTAAAAACATTTTGAATCTGGGGTGCCTGGGTGGCTCTGTCCTTGAAGCATCTGACTTCTGCTCAGGTCATGATCTCACCGTTCATGAGATCGAGCCCCACATCAGGCTTGCTGCTGTCAGTGCAGAGCCTGCTTCAGATCATCTGTCCCCCTCTCTGCCTGTCCCCCGCTCATGTGCTCTCTCTCTCTCAAAAGTAAATAAGCATTTAAAAAAAGAAAAAGGAAAAAAACATTTTGAATCTTACATTAATGTGTGCATTTTGTATATATCTCTCAGTGTTATTTCTATGTATATTAATATCTGCATATACAGAATTTATAAACATTTTCTTTTGCTGTTACCTAATTATGTTAACAGCTTTACTGAGGTACAGCTTACGTATCCGAGAATTTGGTCATCTCAAGTGTATAATTCAGTGGTTTTTAATAAATTTATGACATTGTACAGCTATTACCATAACCCAGTTGTAGACCATTTCCGTCACCCATGAAGATCCCTCATGTTCATTTGCAGTCAATTTGTTACTTAATTCTTTGCTGTATTATTAAATATTCATTCAGCAGATATTTATTGAGTATCTGCTATGTGCCAGGCAGTTAATCTGGGTGCTAGTTAATAAAAGAGATAAAAATCTTTGCCCTGGTGGGCTTTCATTTTGTAGAGCTAACTTTATAGTCTTCCTTCCCATCAGTTTTATCATGACTGAGTACTCAGTACATAGGTGTGCTACATGTTAACAGCTCCTGAGAAGTCGGACATTTAGGTTGTTTTCATTGTTTTGCTGTTGTAATTGGACAGACTTATGGATAAGTTCTTGTGCCTATATCCGTGATTTTTGTTACCGCAGCGTGCTGAGTCCAGAGGAATGCGTGTCTGTGAGGCTTTTGTCCTGTGTAGTATACGAGGGCACCGAATCCCTGTAGCACCGCCACCTGGGTCGTTTTTAAATCTTGCCAGTGTGAGAAAGGTGTGTCTCATATTGATTTTTATTCGTTCACTGATGAAGTTTACCACTTTATCTCTGTTTAAAGGCTATTTTAATTAAAAAAAATTTTTTTTAAACATTTATTTATTTTTGAGATACAGAGAGACAGAGCACAAGCAGAGGAGGGGCAGAGAGAGAGGGAGGCACAGAATCTGAAGCAGACTCCAGGCTCTGAGCTGTCAGCACAGAGCCCAATGTGAGACTCGAACCCATGAACCATGAGATCATGACCTGAACTGAAGTCAGACACTCAACTGAGTGAGCCATTCAGGTGCCCCAAGGCTATTTTAATGTTTTTAAAAAGCATCTTTGCTCATTTTTCAATTGTATATTTGTTTTTATTGATTTGTAAGAGTGTTATACTTCTTGGCTGTATGTGTTGTAAGTATATTTCATAATTTGTCTTTTGTTCATTTGGTTTTAGTCAAAAAAAATTTTTTTTTAATTTTTAAAATTTATTTTGAGAAGGTGAGGAAAGGGCAAAGAAAGAGGAAGAGAGAGAATCTCAAGCAGGGGCTTGAACTCACAAATCGTGAGATCATGACCTGAGCCAAAATCAAGAGTCAGATCTCAACCAACTGAGCCACCTAGGCACCCTGAAGGTATTTTATAGATGTATAAAAATTCTTATATAGTTAAATCTCTGTTTCTTCCTCTGGTATCTGTCTTTGTATGCTTAGTAAGACCTTCTCTAGGAGTTACTTCTGAGTACATGGTAAGGAAGGGATCTAACTTTATTATTCTATATTCATATTATCCAAGCAGCCTCTATTTCAAAAAGTCTTCCTTTTTAACTGATTGGAAACGGCCCACAAAGCCCATCCTGGTCCAGCTTCCACCCACCTTGGCAGCCTCATGTGGCCTCTGTCCTTCCCCTTGCTCGTTGTCCCAGTTGTCCCACATTCTCTAAGGTTTCTTTCCTTCCCACTCAGGAAGGACAAGTCTCTGTGTGTGTCATTCCTTCAGTCTGGAAGACTGGGCCATTTCCCTGCAGCCAGCGCCCCTGCCCAGTATGAAGGATCTCATAGCTCTTGTCATAATTTATAACAAGACACTTACAGCTCCCCTGGACCCCTAGCACCAGGCACATAGAAGGCAGTACATATTTAGAGTGAATGAATTATAGCCTAATCCTCCATTTCAACATCTAGATGTTTAGCTGGGGTTTTTGTTGTTGTTGTTATTTTCTAAAATTTCTTCAGTGTTTACTCTAGATCTACACCGTCCAACGTGGTAGCCACTGGCCACATGTGGCTCTTGAGCACCTAAATGTGGTTGTTCCAAATTGAGATGTGCTGTAAGCGTAACATATAGGTCAGATTTCAAAGAGTTAGTATGAAAAAAGAATGTAAAATGCCTCGTTAATAACTTTCTAATATTGACTATACGTTGAGAATGTTTTAAATGTTAGGTTAAGTAAAAATGTATAAAAATTTAATAATGTTTGGTTTTAAACAATGCTAACTGCTAGAAAACACTACATGTGGCTGGAATTATCTTTCTGTTGGACAGCAGTGTTCTAGATGGATTGTAACATCAGTTTGTGAAGTTACTAAGAAGGTTCTTCATTGGGGCACATTATATTTATAAATTAATTTTGGGGGAAAGTGTCTATAGTATTGAATCTTTCAGAAGCTTCATATACATGGGTTTTTGTCCTTACCAAAATGTTACACTTTTCTTCTTGTAGATCCTGACTGTTTTTTGTTTAGCCCCCAGGTATATTATAATTTCTGTTACTATTGTTGGTTGCAATTTGTCATTATCTTACTTAACCTGTGTTTTATGTACAATAATTTATGAAACACTCCATTTCCTAGATCCTGCCTCGACCAGATTTGTTTCAGTGGTTCCCTTGTGTTTTCTGTGTAAATAGTCCTGTCTGTCTTGAAGAGTAACTTCACCTCCTCTTTTCTAATGGCTTTGTGCCTTAATTTTCTCTTGCCTGTTGCTTTTGCCAGAACTTCCAGAACAGTGTTAAGTAAGACAAGTGATGGGCAGACAACCATGTGTCCTCCCAGGCACTCATGGGAATGCCCTTACAAAAAGTGTTTACCAAAGTGTGCACCAGGGAACACTAATTCTTGGGAGTATTTACATGTGTACTTTGGGAGAAGAGTTACACCCTGAAATGAGCGTACATACCACTGAGTTAAATAGAATTCTTGTCTGCAGGAGTTTTCAGGTGGGTTATTATGCTAATATGTATATTTTTTTAATTCCTGGGAGGTGGGGATATTGACACTAGCTCATGGGTTTGTGTTCCACTGAATACCTTTTGGGAAATGCAGATATAATGTTTCCTTCCTAAGGATGATGTTGCCATTGGTTGGCAGTAGGTACCGTTTATTACTATTAAGAAAGTATATTATATGAAGAGAGTATTAATAAAATAGCTTCTTCATATTTTTTCCTTACTTAGAAAAGGCATTTAACTCTCTAAAATCCATGTGTGGCATAGTTTTGATTTGGTTGTGTGATTTGGTTGGTCCTTTGATTTACTGATGTGGCAGAGTATATATTTCCTAACATGTAATCATCCTTACATTTGGTCACATATATTATTCTTTCAATAGGTTATATTTCCGAGGATTTCCTCGAGGACTTTAAAATCTGTTTACTTAGGTAAAGTTGACAGTTGTCTTCTTGATCCTGTTCACCATCTTCTGGTATCAGATTTACACCATATAAATGGAGTTGCTTTAATTTTTTTTTTTTTTTTTAGATGTCTTAAATGTTTTAACATGCATCTAAAACAGTGTGAACGGCCTGAAGATCATTTATGCTTTGGCACTTCTGCTTCTTTTTGTTTAATTCTGCCAATTTATGTTATTCTAAAAATAATGTCCTTTCCGTACAGATTTCAAATTGATTTCAGTCATAACTCTAGGATAAATAAGGGCACAGTATTCCTTCTTAACTAAAATGTTTCAACTCAAATTCTGACATGAGAAGAAAAGACTCTGATGTGATCTGGTCACAGTTACTCGTTGATCCTTTCCTGCAGGAGTCATTTAATTGCACGTTGTCATGTACGTATGGGTATGGCCGTGTGGTTTTTTTCTCCTTGGACTTATTGATGTAGCAGATGGTATTTATGTATTTCCTAACAATAGCCGTCCTTAGATTTGGCCACGCTATATTACTCTTTTAATAGGTTATATTTCTGAGGATTTCCTTATAATTTTGAAATTTTTAAAAAACTTTCTCACTGGGGCGCCTGGGTGGCTCAGTCGGTTGAGCGTCCAACTTTCGCTTAGGTCATGCTCGCGGTTCGTGGGTTCGAGCCCCGCGTCGGGCTCTGTGCTGACTGCCGGCTCGGAGCCTGGAGCCTGTTTCAGTCTGTGACTCCCTCTCTCTCTGTCCCTCCCCTGCTCACGCTGTCTCTCTCTCTCTCTCCTANGTGACTCCCTCTCTCTCCGTCCCTCCCCTGCTCACGCTGTCTCTCTCTCTCTCTCCTACAAATAAAACATTAAAAAAAAAAAAAACTTTCTCAGTGATTATATGCTGTTCTGTGTTCTTACTCTTTTGCTTTCTTTGGGTTTAATTTGTTCCTTTTCTGACCTCTTCAGTGGTTTCATTTATTTTTATTCTTTGTTGTTTAATGGTAAATACTTTAAAGGGGCGCCTGGGTGGCTCAGATGGTGGAGTGTCCAGCTTCAGCCGGATCATGATCTCATGGTTCATGAGTTTGAGCCCCGTGTTGGGTTCTGCTGACAGCTCAGAGCCTGGAGCCTGCTTTGGATTCTGTGTCTCCCTCTCTCTCTCTACCTCTGCCCTGCTTGCTCACTGTCTCTCTCTCTCTCTCTCTCTGTCAAAAATAAACAAACATTAAAAAAATAAGTAAATTTTGGAAAAAATGATAAATACTTTTAAGACACTGACTTTCCCTATTAAAATTCGTTGTTTCAAAATTGTCAACACTTTGTTCTGAAAAATTTCAAATATACAGAAAAGTTGGATTTTGCAGTAAACACCTGTATACACCCACCATCTGTACTCTATGCTTGTTAACATATTATTGTGTTTGCTTTAACACCTATCTATCCCTGTCTTTTTTGGGATGCATTTTCAAGCAAATTGAAGACATAAGTAAATTTTACTCCTAAACCCTTCTTGCTGCAGATTTGATGTGAGTTTTCTTTTTTTTCTAAATAGTTTTATTCCTTTCTGATCTTCTCTTGGATTCAGTGCTTATTCAGGAGGCACTTACATTTTAATCGGTTGGGTTTTAAGCACTAAAATATAATTGTTAGATCTGATTTTGTCACCTTTGGGTTAGAGCTTGCAGCCTGGGCTGTAGACACTTACCCATTTGTGAATGATTCGGTGCTGAGAATCTTGGCAAGGGCAGACAGCTGGTCGCTGGGTGTGCCTGCAGCGGGAGCACGGTTGGACAGCACTTTGCTTACGATCTGTCCGTCACTCTTGTTGTTCCTCCCGTCTATAACTCTTCACTGAAACGGATTGAGCAATGCTCTGTCCGTTACCAACCCAAAAGGATATAAAGGTGTGCAGACCTGAAGGGGAAAAAATGCACATCAAGACAACAACTCAAATTCTAAACTAAAAAGGGCTTAGCTTCATTCAGTGTATCCAGTGCGCTGTGTGCTTGAAAAACACCAATTGGAAACATACAAATAAGGCAGAACACTCTTTAGATGAGTTTGCTTATTTTTTACAACATATTCCAGATCTTCCAGATCCTCAGAAGTAAGCAAAACAGAAATATTTTTTCTTGAGCTAAAAAGGACCTGACATATATAACATGTGATAATTTTGATGAAGATGAATGGTCGGCAGTTGGGGCACTGACTGATTGATCTTTAGGTTATCTGACTTTAGGGGAGTTAACCAAGACATGAAAGACTGAAAATAAGTAAGAGGAAGAATGCTCAGGCTGACCCTCAGGCAGCATGGTAGCGGTAGTGGTGGTGGTGGTAGTGGTGGTGGTGGTGGTGATGGTGGTGTTATATTCGCAAGCTTGTACTTAGTGAGGAGTCACTGGTGAATTATGAAACTCTCTCTTTCTGCAGATTACGCTTCATGTCAGTAGAAATGGACAGCAGCAGTTTTATTCAGTTTGATGTGCCCGAGTACAGCAGCACTGTTCTGAGCCAGCTAAACGAACTCCGCCTGCAAGGGAAACTATGTGACATCATTGTCCACATTCAGGGTCAGCCATTCCGAGCCCACAAAGCAGTCCTCGCTGCCAGCTCCCCCTATTTCCGGGACCATTCAGCATTAAGTACCATGAGTGGCTTGTCAATATCTGTGATTAAAAATCCCAATGTGTTTGAACAGTTGCTTTCATTTTGTTACACTGGAAGAATGTCCTTGCAGCTGAAGGATGTTGTCAGTTTTCTGACTGCCGCCAGCTTTCTTCAGATGCAGTGTGTCATTGACAAGTGCACGCAGATCCTGGAGAGCATCCATTCAAAAATCAGCGTTGGAGATGTAGACTCTGTTACTGTCGGTGCTGAGGAGACGGCAGAGAGTCGCAATGGAGTTAAGGACAGCAGCTTCTTTGCCAACCCGGTTGAGATCTCCCCTCCGTATTGCTCTCAGGTACGGCAGCCCACCACAAGCAGCGATCTTCGGATGGAGACGACGCCCAGCAAAGCTTTGCGCAGCCGCTTACAGGAGGAAGGGCACTCGGACCGAGGGAGCAGTGGGAGCGTTTCCGAGTATGAGATTCAGATAGAGGGGGACCATGAGCAGGGGGACCTGTTGGTGAGGGAGAGCCAGATCACTGAGGTGAAAGTGAAGATGGAGAAGTCTGACCGGCCCAGCTGTTCCGACAGCTCCTCCCTGGGGGACGACGGGTACCACACAGAGATGGTGGACGGGGAACAGGTTGTGGCAGTGAATGTGGGGTCCTACGGTTCTGTGCTGCAGCACGCGTATTCCTACTCCCAGGCGGCCTCCCAGCCAGCCAGCGTATCTGACGCCTTTGGAAGTTTGAGTAATTCCAGCCCATCCAGATCCATGCTGAGCTGTTTCCGAGGAGGGCGTGCTCGCCAAAAGCGGGCTTTGTCTGTCCATCTGCACAGCGATCTACAGGGCTTGGTGCAGGGTTCTGATAGCGAAGCGATGATGAATAACCCCGGGTATGAGAGCAGTCCCCGGGAGAGGAGTGCAAGAGGGCACTGGTACCCGTACAATGAGAGGTTGATCTGTATTTACTGTGGAAAGTCCTTCAACCAGAAAGGAAGCCTCGACAGGCACATGCGACTCCATATGGGAATCACCCCCTTTGTGTGCAAGTTCTGCGGGAAGAAGTACACACGCAAGGACCAACTGGAGTACCACATCCGGGGCCATACCGACGACAAGCCATTCCGCTGTGAGATCTGCGGCAAGTGCTTTCCATTCCAAGGTACCCTCAACCAGCACCTACGGAAAAACCACCCCGGCGTAGCCGAAGTCAGGAGTCGCATCGAGTCCCCCGAGAGAACAGACGTGTACGTGGAACAGAAACTAGAAAATGATGCGTCGGCCTCAGAGATGGGCCTAGATTCCCGGATGGAAATTCACACGGTGTCTGATGCTCCTGATTAAGATGGTAACGAAGCGCACCCAAACAAAGCACATTAATCAATGCATATTTGTGATTTGCTTTGTTGTAATCTTTGGTTTTCCCAACCATCTGGAAATCTCTCCGTCTCTTGGCAGTTTTTCTAAGGTTTCTGGAAGGAACACTTCATTGTGTTTATCCTTTCCCCCGCCCTCCCTCTCCCAAGGAGCTCAAAGCATGAAGGGCAACGTATCCAGGGAAAACACAGGCTGACAGTATTCCTCTTTGGCTGAACTCTTAATCCAAAATCTGCCAGTGATTTAGCTATGCCAACTGGTTGACCCTACATTCTCTGCCAAGAGGCACACTCTCTCGTGGTGTGCACTGGCACCAGTGCGTTTCCACGGAGAGAGACTAGGATGCCGTCAGCTGATACAAATGGGTAACCTTTTCTAATTTAAAATTACTTTTAAGGGGTAGTTAGACAATTTATATATATATATAATAAAGCGATTATTATATATATAGTATATATACATTCTCAAATTTGATTTTATTCTGGTTGAGGTGAATGTAAGAGGAATATATAATTTAATACAATGTGAACAGGGCTTTTGACTCTGTCTCGTCCCCACCCAATGTTAGGGTTTTGCCCCTTTATTTCCCTTACAAAAGAATGTTAATAGGTTTTCATATATATTAATCATTGTGTCCAAAAGCAAGCAAAGCAAATCACAGTGTTCATAGCTCTGCTTCCTAACAAGTACATAAACCAAATGCCATAAAATGTATTCAACTCTAGTTGGAAACCGTTTGGAATTTTTGTTTGTCGTCCAGTAGGTAAGCTGGATGACCCGTGGTGCTGACCTTTTTACATATTGTAGTGTTCTATTAGCCGGCCCCAAAGGAGCGGTGGTTTTCAATGTTTGTACTGGCCTCCGAATCTACCTTCATTCCGTACTGTAGAAACATACCAGGTAACTAAATCGAATCACTCTACCATGAGTTAGTACTCGCACTAAAGGAAAGGGATTTGTAGTTCAGTCTACAAAATTCTCCAAGCAGTGTTGTGGGTTTTTTTTTTTTTTCTTCTTTTCAAACAGCTAGTTCAGGTGCACAGCAACTTTTTCTACATGCAGTTCCCAGGGAAACTGCAGAACTTGGAATTTGTACTTTTTGTAAAGATATACTCTATGGGAATTGCAAGCAATATATCTCTATCTTAGTATTGTGTGTGCTAACGAGAGCCTCGGTGGCTCCCCCACTCTTAGTGTTTCCTGCTTCAAGAAACCAACAGTCAAAAAGCCCTCTAAGATACTCTGTGTGTCACCAAATCTGTGTGTGTCACCATTTTTTTGGGTCACGTGGTGCTATTTTTATGTTATGTATCTTTTAGGTCAGTATAGTTGTAGAAAATGTGAAATCTAACGGTAATAGTGAATTACAAGTTTTGTTTTTTTTCCCTCTCCTGAGTTTATAGCTTGAAAAGAGACCTCAAAAGCATGTGCTGGCAAACACTTTACTGTATCAAACATACCTGAGTCCTATTTGAGAAAACGTTTTATTGGGACTTCAGGAAGTGTCTTAAGCTCTATATTTTGTTTACCCGTGTGCTTCTAGTGAACAAAACGGGCTTTACAAATTCGCTTTGGTACTGTGTACCCTGACAGAGTAATTTCGGAAACGATTTGATGGTGAGTTTGGGCTGCCGGCCTCCCTGCCCGCTGGATGTCAGCACCCCGGACTCCCCACTGGGGAACCTTGGCTCGGAAGCTCGCAGCCAGTCCCGGCTCCACAGGAGAACGACCCAAACCACCTAAAAGAAAAATAGACACAAAAAGGCACAACTTCAGAGGCTTAGGACTTAAAGGAATACAGAAATAGACGTTTGCTGGTTTTCCATGCTTTTCTGGCTCTTAAAATACCAAGAATTGTGTGAGGAGGGGACGGGGGGGGGGGGNNCGTTTTTTTTTGTTTTTGTGTTTGCTTTTGTTTTTGTTTTTGAGAAAAGAAAATCATTTGGGCCCTTGTGTGTGATAGCCCCCGGGGGTGGTAATGTGCAGTAGCATGTCTCTAGCACACAGGATCTATCTGTTCACGCGTGAACGGCTGCGCTACACATCAGTGTTACTACGTACAGATTACACTCTAGTCCTGCTGCTCCCGAGGAGCAGCTTTTGCTAAATCGGGTATATAGTATGCCTTTTCCTGTCAAACTGCCTAAGCAAGGGGTGCGCGCTCTCCCTGAAGCACTTGCTCAACTCCTGTCAAAGCTGCGTGCCTCAAGGGGAGGCTGGACCCCCAGTGTTTACCCACTTAAATATGTTCTGGGGTTTCAGGTAAATGTTTGTGATTTTTTTTTTCCTTACACGAATACGTTGGGTTTTGATTTTTCTTTTAAGAATTAAATGCAAAAAATTTGTGTGGTGATAACAAGTTAAGTTTGTGACAAGAAACGCCCAAATGGAGGACATGAGAGGTCAGGCTCAGGGAAGGAACACCTCCTTTTCACTCAGGCTTGGGGCCTCCTGAGAGGTTTCCAGAGCATTCCGCGATAGATGAGACAAGTCAGGAGGGGAGAGCACTTGGGGCAGGTACCTCGAATATCCTGGTTCTTGTCACCGTTGTCGGTCTTAACCTTATTTACATGGAGTTGTTTGTATTTGTCAATTTGTTTCACTGGTTTGAGTTTACCAAAGAGTGACTTATCCAAAATTGTCTTTGACAAAACTATACATTGCTTTGATTGTACAGTTCAGGTTCAACCATTGTAATGGGACTGTTAAGGGGCAGAAAATTGATTGAGTTTCTCTCTAATAACCGTGATTCCACATTTCGCAAGTTCCACTTGCTCCCATTCACGTTGCTAACACTTTACCCTTTCCACTGCTAGCAGTGTTAAGAATGAATTCTCAAGCCATAACCCAGTACTGTAAGGTTCCACACGGCTTCGAGGAGGCAGCGCGTAGGCCAGCGCCGAGCCGGGCAGCCTCTCTGAGCGAGCACGCGGTCGTGTTTCTCGGCGCGCGTGGCGGGTGGAAGGTTGACTCCATTCAGATCGGGCAGCAGCAATTAATTGTGCCTTGTCACAGGAGGGTGTGCCAGGAGGATTAACGCGGCCACAGAACAGAAACATCCTCTCCCCGAAGTTCCCTCCGCGTCTCCGCAGACGAAGTACGCTGTGTAACTCCTTAGAGCAACTCTTTTTTGGAACGCAAAGTCCCTATCTCTGTACAGGTTTAGGTTAGATATTTCGTTTCTAACAGATGCAAAAATCAGTTCAGATAAAAGCGATATGTGAAGAAATCTTTTACAGCAAAACATATCCTGAATTCCTACAGGTCTGTTCATAATTGAGTCTCTCCTTGAGCTACCTTTTCAAATATGTAGACAATGTGAAGACCACGACAGCGCCCTTTTCTATAGGTGTTTAACCTGCTATTACAAACTGTGAAAACAAAGAATTTTATACTTTACTAACGTTTGTGGGTTTTAAACAGTTCCTTTCGTTCTGAGCAGTTCTCTCCCCTCTAATTTCTACTAAAGCTGTACATACATTTAGAAATTATATTTGTAAATACAGCGCACGAAGACAAGTTCATTTTTTGGTCAGTGGAAAGCCTCCCAATTGGCTCTGCCTCGGCAGTTTTGGTTTTTTGTGTGCGTGTGCCTGCGTGCGCGTGCGCGTGCGTGTGTGTGTGTGTGTGTGTGTGTGTGGTTTTTGTTGTTTGGGTTTTTTTTTTCTTTTTAACAGCAGAAAGGATACTGTCAGTTCACTGTTAAGCAGAATATACTGTAGAACTAAATTGATAATTTTTCACTCGTCCAGAGCATGAGTAGATGTCTTTTCTCATGACAGCAGTTATAACCAAGTCTTTGGTTTTTTCCCATAGCCCAGACCACAGGCCTGCGTATGTTCGTGTGCGATTTTGTTTTTTTTACTTTTCTTTTTACAGCCTAGACTCTAGGAAGAATTTGCAGGAACACAAAACAAGGGCTGGGGGGCGGGGGGTGGGAATCATCTCTGTGAATGAGCTTTACTTTAAAGAAATCAACGTGTTTTATTTTAACAACCTTTTTCTATTAGTTAACTGTGATTTTTGTTGTCGTCTTTGTTATTGTTAAATTCTGTAATGGTTTCCTGTGAAGCCTCCACTGAAAGGGACTCAAATATGCAACACCTAAACTATTTTCCAAGGGCACACGCCCCTTGAATGGTGCTTCTAGACTGGTCAGGGTTATTTATTAAATTTTATATATGAAAGTATTGGGGAATTATGTAAATTCTTTATATGGAACTATCTAGTTCATAAATCATAGATTTCATATTACTCAGTGCAACTGAACTGAACGTTCAGGAGAGTCATTCACATTGTTCCCAATTTGTAATGGTTGTCACACGCCACACATGTCTTCTTCAGTAAGTGCCAGAGCGCTCCCGCTGTTTCTGCCCGGGGCCCGACCTCTCGGGCCGGCCCGGAAGAGGACCCTGTTTGCCCCGGCCCCCCTCTGGGGCTGCCCAGACGGCAGGGCAGGGCTTCTGTAGTTCTCGCTCCGGCCCCGGAGTGAGTAAGCTCGCAGCAGATTCAGTAGCCAGACCTCTTGCTGCCCCTCGGTGACGAGTATGCTGTGAATTCAACCTTTGGACTTGCCGCCCAAGCCCTTGGTTGCTGCCCTGACTGTAGTAAGAGGTAAACGTACCTGGTTTCTTTGAGAACGACCATTTTCCTAATGTGAAAACCATCTCTCTCACCACTTGTATTAGTAGGGCTAACATTTTTTTCCGTTATAAATGGTTGAGCAATTTGAATGACTTAACACAGTGTCATTATCTTGCAATATAAACTGGTAACCTCACACGTCCACACTTCATCGCCATATGAAGTAAATGAAGCTAGCTAAGCGGATGCTGTATCGACGAGTAACTTGCCATTAAGGATTATTTTATAGCATGAATTTAAGACTATTTATTCAAATGATATTTTACTCTTGTATTCATTTTGTTTTAGATTTGTGACATGAATATTTCAGTGCTGCTTAATTTTGTTCTGAATTCTCGTTTCTTGCTTGTAAATGGCTTTTTTATGGTTATAAAAGTCCATGGAAATTGCTGTTTGTAAATAAAAATGCTGCTAGAGCAAATGTGCTGTGGCCTCCCTCCGTGTCCGCCCCTCCGGCCCCTGTGAGTCCCACGAAGTCTGCCGTGGCACAATTTCTGTGACCGCTGCTTTTGAGAGGTTGGGGTTTCCCGAGAAGCCCTTGTTGCCACCGCGGTGCTGCGAAGAGGAGAAAGAAGTAGGTGTGTCTCTGTACATCTCTCTCGGGTGGCGAAGACCGACTGTCGGGGGCCCCTGTGTGCACCCAGTCGCCCCTGGAACAAATCGCTGTGACTCCTGTGCCCAGCGCGCCCAGCACCCCCGTGGCTCCCGGAGCGCGCCGTGCCCTCTCCCGCCGCAGAGCGTGGGGCTGTGCGCATGGTGTCCGCTGCCCCCAGTCGTCTTGTCCCTGCAGGCCAGTTAGCTCGTCCTCAGATTTCAGCCCAGGCCTCCCTCCGGCAGGGAACCCTTCCTGGGGTCAGGCCCCTTTGCCAGTTCCTCCTGCCCTTCAGAGCACGTATTCCTCGTGTGTGTGTGCGCGCGCGCCCATCTTGTCAACATATAGTATAATACTGGTTCCAGGAGTAGAACCTAGTGCCTCGTCACTTACATCAGAGCACACCTTTCAACTGATAATTGTATATTGATGAAGGAGATTGGTAAGCGAATGTCCCTCCCTCTGGCCTGTAACGGAAGCTTCGTGACCGCAAGGATCCAGGGCCGGGCACTGCAGCAGTAAGGATTGACCGGATGAGCAGATAAGTGCGTGTGCTCTGGGAGGTCTGAGCAGGGAGGGCAGTGCGGCTGGAAAACCGGGATTAACCTTGGCCCCTAGACCACTGGGGCTGACCCGTTCCTTGCTGCTCGCTGTAAAACAGGGCCTCCCTTCTCAGCAGGGCTCCGGTTCGGTGCAGTGGGCAGTGAGGTGGTCCCCAGTGCAAGAGCTCTGCATGCAGGAACCAGCTTCCCGTGCTAGCTGGGAGCCAGGGTCCGGGGACTCTGGAGGCAATCAAGGGCTCGATGGGGAAAGCACATCGACTTCAAGTCTGGCTTCTAGCCATGCCTGTGCCTGACCATGACGTGAAGCAAGTGCTGCTTCACCCTCTTCCGTCCCGGTTTATCCATAAGCTGGAGTTGGACTCTCCTGGCTCAGATAATTTGTGAGGCCACGGCTTCTGATAGGTTTGCTTTCTCCTTAAGGCTGGAAAGGCAGCCCAAGGTCAAGAGTCAGGGCCTAGCCTCTCTGACAGGGCTAGAGGAATACCCCGAGGGGATGTGGTGCTGGAAATGGGAGCAGCACTTGAAGGAGATCCACTGAGTTGGAGCAGGGGTTGTGTAGACTGTTGAGCTGTTTTGCTGACAAAGGCCACGGGCAGCAGCAGGCTCTTTGACTTTTGTCCGGAAGGCAGGATCCTTTCTTTGGTCTCTTCCTATTATAATTTATACAACTGGTAAAGCCTTCTGGCTTCAGGGATGTTTATGATGTCCTTTATAATGTCAAAGGACAGCCACCAATCCCTAATTGCTTGGCATCCCGGTTTCCTGGGCCATTTCCTTGAAAGCCCCTCATGCCTGAAGGACTTTGATGTTTAACATCCTGTGATGTTTTCCTTCTGTTTTGCACAACATACCTTTTGTCGGTGAATAGAGCTCAAAACCTTTCAGGACACGAATAGCAGAAAGAGGCCAGGTGGAAGGAAATATGCAGAACACATCAACTTGGGGTCATGCCTTGGAACTGTCACTGCGGAGCCCTCACCGGGTGATTGCTCTCCACCGCTTGGCGGAAGGTGTAAAATGAAGCCTGCTGACCCAGCTGCCGGTGGTCAAGAACGTACTGTTACTCTGGAGGGGGTGGGAAGAGATATGTCTACATTAATAGTGGATTATAATGTAGTCACCCACACGGCAGACTCGGGCAGAGCTGCGTCCCTTTCCTGTCCAATCTGAGACAACAGATAGGTCCCCTGTCCTTCATCCTTGAAAGCGGTTGCTTACTAGGACTTCTTTTGTTCCTGCATCTGACCTAATGGAGCTTGGACCTAATCAGTCTGACCGAGCCTCTAGAGGACAGTGACATTCCCATTTGTAGCGGCTGGCTAGGTGTTGCTGACAGCCGTGGCGCCCACCGCTCTATCCCCGCCCCCACCCCCAAGACTATGTCACAAGCCCACCTCAAGCTTTGCTGCAAAGGCAGTGAGGTCCTGGCACTCGCTACGTTTCTTCATCCCTTTTGGCCTCAGCCTTGGCGCTCTGATCAGCCCTTGGGCACTTCTTCATGTCCCAACACAAGACTTGGCCTGTTGTCCATCCCTGGGCTCCCCTGGGCCCCCATAGTGGCTGTGTACGGCCCAAGCCTCCAAGCTAGAATGGATCCCGCCAGTTGGCTCATACCACCTTCAGGTGCCATGTGTGTGTCTGTGTTCTTTGAAATGTGCAAATTAGAGGGGAACTCATTTTGAATTCCGCCTCCTTCCCCGGACTGTTCAACTTGGCAGGGAAGGACCCTCACAGGCTACTGCTCCCTGCCTCCCAATGCCGGGATTCCTACGGTGGTAGTCGTCCATGTCAGCCATCTCCCGTTTCTACTTGCTTGTGGAAATTGGCTACCTCTCAGGAGACTCTGCGTCTTTGACAGCTTTCCGTGATAATGTCCTTATCTTGAGCTTAAAATTTGCCTCCTTGGAGTCGGACCCTTGGCTCTCCTTCCACTCCCCAGGACCACACATGCTTTAAATATTCAGTGAGAACATTACGGTCTCCCTCCAGCCGTCTCTGGGCTTCTCTAGGCTAAATGTGTCACAGGGCTATTTTCTCTATGATGTGGAGAGCAAAGGCGAAAGAAATTTAGGAAAAAATTAAACTACAGCTCCTTGACCAGGACTTGGGACAGGCAGAGTGACCTTCCTCAAGGAGCTTAGCTGCCTCAAATGTTCATACTTTGCTTAAGGCAAAAGGCAACCTTAGCTTGACATTAGCCTGACCTCCAGGATCCTGTAAGTCTATTGTAACATGAAAATTCCTTTGGAAACTTCCTTTATCTCTACCCACTGCCCCCCCTCAAGATATAGGTTAGAAATCATCCTCCAAACATAGGGCCCACTGATACTACATCTGAAGGGTCTCATGACTAAGGTTTACTAGACAGTACTAAATGACCTTACCCTAACAACAGCTAGCCCCTCAAGGTCTTGGGAAAAATTCCTTAGAGACTCACGCTATCCTACCCCCCTCCCAACTTAGAAGTATATAATCAGCCGCTCCTCACGACCCCAGGGCAGCCCTTTCTGCCCGTGGGTCCTGTCTCTCTGCTTTAATAAAACCACACTTTCCGCACCGAAGAGGTCTCAAACATTCTTTCTTGACCGTTCACTCCCGAACCCCAACATTTCGTATCATCTAAAGTCTAGGTCAAGGGAACATTCTTCCCTTTTCTGCCTGCCCACCTCCCTCCACTTCAGGGCTTTCACAAATATTATTATGAGACATGTTTCTTACAGAATTTTGTTGGAACTGAGGTGGCGGAATCCACAACTTGGAAGAACACTTCTTTGGCAAACACGTTACTTGCGTGTGACTTATTCTAACTAGCCTGTCTCTGCCAGGCATTCGATTCACCGCATGTCTGGGTCCCTGGAGCTGTTTTCAGTGGGGTTTGTTTTTACTTTTTTTTTTTTTTTAGTGTTTTATTTATTTCTGAGAGAGAGAGAGAGAGAGAGCGTGAGCAAGGGAGGGGCAGAGAGAGAGGGAGATACAGAATCTGAAACAGGCTCCAGGATCTGAGCTGGCTGTCAGCACAGAGCCCGATATGGGGCTCGAACCCACGAACCATGAGATCATGATCTGAGCCAAAGTTGGACGCTTAACCGACTGAGCCACCCAGGCGCCCCCCCCACCCTTTTAAAATTTTTTTTAATGTTAACCCTCCAAAGCTTTGCTCTTCCCACTTCTCCAGATATTAATGTGAGAATCAAAAGCCACTTTTAGTTTGGGAGATCTGGGCTCTGAGAAGGGATTCTTGCCTCCGAATTTCCTCGGAGGCTTCCCAGGCATTCTCTCTGAGAGCTTCCTTTCCCAGTGGCCCCCGATCCTCTCCTGCTCTCCAGGGGTGCTTGGGCTTTCTTGACCTCACAGGCCACTGGCACTAACTCAGTTGAGCAAAGGGATGCCTGCCTTGTGGGTGTTGTTGTAGAGGGAAGGCAGGGGGGCATTGCTGGCTTCGTCTCACTTTCTCTTTGCCTTTTCAACCCATCTGCCTCCCTACGCTCTGGCCTCGCTCACCCCTTCTTGCCTGCCAACCTCCCCCCCCTCGACCCCCGTGGGTGGTGAAATGGGAATGACATCAGGTGTTCAATCACTAAACTACTATTTCCGTCCTTTTCCTCCACTGCATGGTCCCCCTTTCCCCATGGTGCCTGCGAACCTCTGTCCCCACTTTTGACTGCAATTAGGGGATGAGCAGCTGCAGGCCCTGTGAGTACTGGAGACTTCCACCTGAAGGTCAACCCAGCATCTCTCTGCCTACCATTTTATTTGTGGAGATGTTTCCCTTTATGAAGCGTCAGGTGCTATCTGGGTATGATGGTCTGAGCTCGGATGGGAAGAATCGGACTCTGTGTGGGTAACTGAGGCGTAGAGTCTCACTGAGTCCCCCTAAAGAACCAGTGACATGGCCTGGTTACCCTGAGTGCGCTCCGAGGGCAGAGGACCCAGGGACAAGCATTCTGCACCTGGGATTTGCCCTGGGCGCTGAGATGGCCATTTTCTCAGGTTCTGACTGGCAGAAGTCAGAAGGTCTGACCGTGATTCCAGGACACCACTCCCTCCTGCTGTCTCCTGAAAGAATTACATTATTATGAATCTGCCAGCCCCGGTGCACCATGGGAAAGCATTGAAGTGCTACTAATCCGGAGCACCTTTGTGGCTCAGTCGGTTGAGCATCTGAGTTTGGCTCAGGTCATGATCTCATGGTTTGCGCCTGATGTCAGGCTTTGCGCCGATAACACTAGGCCCACTTTGGATTCTCTGTCTCCCTCTCTCTCTCTGCCCCTCCCCTGCTCATTCTCTCTCTCTGTGTCTCTCGCTCTCAAAAGTAAACATTTTTTTAAATGTTACTTTTTTTAAAATTAAAAAACATTTTTTTTAATGTTTACTTTTGAGAGAGAGACAGAGTGAAAGTGGGGGAGGGGCAGAGAGAGAGGGACACACAGGATCTGAAGCAGGCACCAGGCTCCCAGATGTCAGCACAGAGCCCGATGTGGAGCTTGAACCTGTGAACCCAGATGTCAGCACAGAGCCCGATGTGGAGCTTGAACCCGTGAACCGTCAGATCATGACCTGAGCCAAAGTCAGATGGCTTAATCAACTGAGCCACCCAGGTGCCCCAACATTAAAAAAAAAAGTGTGGGGCACCTGGGTGGCTCAGTCAGTTAAGCGTCCCAACTTCAGCTCAGGTCATGATCTCATGGTTCGTGGGTTCGAGCCCCATGTCGGGCTCTGTGCTGACAGCTCGGAGCCTGGAACCTGCTTTAGATTCAGCATCTCCCTCTCTCTCTAACCCTCCCCTGCTCACGCTGTCTCTCTCTCTCTCTCCTAGAAATAAATAAAAAACATTAAAAAAAAAAAAAAGAGGCAAGACCAGAAACAAAATTCAAGAGAATTAAATAGCTAATTGTAGAAAAATGAAACCATGAAGAAACTAGTTTTTTTAAAAAAGGAGGTGATGACTTATTTGATTTTGCAGTGGGGAAGACCTTTTTAAGGATAAGAAATGGAAAAAATAGGTTTGACTATACACGATGTAAAACATGTTTACTGAAAGAACAATAACAGCAATACCAAAACCACTACAAGTTTAGAAGAAAATTTGCAATATATTGAGCAAGGAGTTTTTTTAAGTTTATTTATTTTAAGAGAGAGAGCACACACACACGCTTGGGAGGGGCAGAGACAGAAAGGGAGAGAGAATCCTAAGCAGACTCTGCGTTGACAGCACAGCCGTACGTGGGATTCGATCTCATGAACTGTGAGATCATGACCTGAGCCTAAATCAAGAGTTGGATGCTCAACCAGCTGAGCCACCAATGCACCCCTATAGAGCAAGAAATTTTATTTTTATTTTTTAAATTTATTTTATTTATTTATTTATTTATTTTAAAATTTTATTTCTGAGAGAGAGAGAGAGAGTGTGTGTGAGCAGGGGAGGGTCAGAGAGAGAGGGAGATACGGAATCTGAAACAGGCTCCAGGCTCTGAGCTAGCCGTCAGCACAGAGCCTGACGTGGGGCTCAAACCCACGAACCGTTAAATAAACATAAAAAAAAATCTCTGCATGTGAATCTACAGTTACCTCAAAATAAAAATAAGATGTTAGTTAAATAAGCATAAAAAACAAAACAAAAACCACGAACCGTGAGATCATGACCTGAGCCAAAATCGGATGTTTAACCGACTGAGCAACCCAGGTGTCCCAGAGCAAGAAATTTTAAAATTTACTCAGGGGCGCCTGGGAGGCTCAGTCGGTTGAACATCTGACTTCGGATCAGTTCATGATCTTGAAGTTTGTGGGTTTGAGCACCATATGGGGCTCTGTGCTGACGGCTCAGAGCCTGGAGCCTGCTTCGGATTCTGTGTTTTCCTGTCTCTCTGCTTCTCCTTCACTCACATTCATTCTGTCTCTCTCTCTCTCAAAAATAAATAAACATTAAAGTTAATTTAAAAAGGATGAAGAGTCCAATTTTATTATTTTTTTATTTTTTAAAGTTTTATTTATTTATTTTTAAAGAGACAAAGATAGCATGAGTAGGGAAGGGGCAGAGAGAGAGGGAGAGAAAGAATCCCTAGCAGGCTCTGCACTGTGAGCACAGAGCCCCATGTGGGGTTTGAACTCACGAACCATGAGATCATGACCTGACCTGACGTCAAGACTTGGTCACTCAACCGACTGAGCCACCTGGGTGCCCCTGAAGAGTCCAATTTTAGAAAGGGAAACGACCTGAAGAAACAGTCCACAGAAGAATGTATACCGAAGGCTAGTAAGTTCATAGTGAAGATGTTTTACCTCTGTAGAAAGCAATCAAAACAATAATGAGGGACTATTTTCCTACTTATTGAGGGGCAATACCCAGCATTGATGAGGGTGGGGGTAAATGAGAAGACGTACCCTGATGTTGGAAATATAAGTCCATGTAATATCTCTGGAAGGTAGATGTTTCAGTATTTAAACATGCATTCCCTTTGATACAGCAATACTACTTTTAAGAATTTAACTTAAGACAGTATAACAAGTAAAGATCTAACAAGATGTATAAGTTTACTCATTCTAGTGCTGATTCTAATATTGAAAAGTTTGAAGCCATTATAATGTTCATTGGTAATCTGGTACATTCCTACAATGGTATGGTAGGGAATCATTTAAAATGGTGACATAAATGTGTAAATGAACCTTTATGTCATGGAGACATGTCCATGATATATTGTTGAGTGTGGAAAAACAACTTACAGGGGAACATGGGTTGTGTGAGACTATTTGGGTGAATTATATACATGTACACACACCATATGATAGATATCACATTCTATAATAATTTATACATAATAGCCTCTATGACACCTATGCATATCTATATTTATTGAATGAAATCATGTATTTCATGAGATGAAACATAGTAAATGCTTTGTAAATCCTAGCAAATAGGAGATGAGGGTGGATAGGGTGGCTGGAGACAGATGTTGAGGTGTATTTTATCTCATATTAAGAAATTCAGATTTTACCCTCTGTCCATGGGGAGGCAGTAGAACTCAATTCAATGAATATTTATGGAGTGTCTACTATAGAAGATGCCAAAGTTGAAATAGCTTTTTCATAGAGAATATCGCTGCAGAGAGTGAGGCTTGTATCAGGGGAAGGTCAACCAGTTGGCTCTCAGGATAGATGGCCCTGGGGACTTCACCAGGTCTGGAGCCAGCCCTCAGCCTTGACCAACTAGAAACCTGACTTTGGAACACAGGGAAAGTGGGGCTGAATCTACTACTTACTTGCATTTGCTAACTGTACAGACTAAACTATAGAATTAGAATGCTGCCATATTGGGGTGCCTGGGTGGCTTGGTTGGTTAAGCATCTAGCTCTTGATTTTGTTCAGGTCATGATCTCCCAGTTCACGATCTAAAGCCCCACATTGGGCTCTGCGCTGACCATGTGGAGCTTGCTTAGGATTCTCTCCCTCTCTCTCTGCCCTTCTATCTCTCTCTCTCTCTCTCTCTCTGTGCCTCTCTCAAAATAAATAAATAAACTTAAATAAGAAGACAAAAAATAGAAAATAATGAAAATATACTTACAGTATGGGACTGTGTTTATAAAGAAAATCCATGTATAAGTCGATGTGTGCAGTGCAAATGTATGTTATACTAAGGATCAATTGTATTGTTGATTAGTTAACATTGAACTCATGACCAACAGCACTATAACTCATGCCTGAACTGTTTATTTAACACATGCACTGTCTCATTCAGGCCCTTCACAGCCTTCCTGTGCTTAGGAACCCTATACAGCACCTCAGCATTATGCCCAGGGATAATATTAAATAGTTAAATCACCAGAAGAAGCACAAACATGAAAAACAGGGGGCTAGATAGGCTACAGAAAAGACACTCGTATACCATGGGAGCATTGGACATGAAGTAGAGTGTCACCTTGTTTGACCTGTTAGGAATATGCTCATCAGGCAACTAAAATTTTTATGTGTCTGTGAGTGACTTTGAAAGAGCTGTGAGTATTTATTTTTGGATTACAAATAAATTTTAGCACTAGGCTAATTCCCAATACAAAACCATTAATGGGGTAACTGTATGTCCACTTCACCATGCCTACTTCTTCTTCTTTTTTTTTTTTCCCACCATGCCTACTTCTACCATCCACTAGGGCAATTCAGTTATTTCCATGTCACTTAGAATTGGCCATTTTTCCTGGGCTTCTGAGAGCCACTCCAGTAGCTGGGGTCCTTGCTAGGATGTTAAAGAAAGTCCTAAGAACATGTTTCCGAGTTGATGATTTCTTGCCTGTTTAGACTTGCATTCCAGCTTCCTTGATGAAGCACCCACAAAATCCAACCTGAGGGCTACTCCCCTGTCTTCTTTCAGTACATGCTGGCTAATTCTTGCATTTTTCAAGAATATAGTCTATTTTCCCCCTTATCAGTTCTGGTGCATTCCCAAGTGAGATTATGCTGGGATTTAGCCCTAGTTACCGAGCCTGGCAGTCTGGAGAGGAGGTGGGGGCACCTGTTATCTGTGGGCACCTGTTGTCTGTGGGGAAGAGCTTCCGTAGCACGTGATAGCACAGTGGTGGCTCTTGTTCTAAGGAAAGGTGTTCTAGCTTGGCAAGCCCAGAGGGCCCCGGATGCATGTTGCAGAGTCAATATCTTCAGATATCCCTGACTCACCTTTAGGATTCTAAGTTTTCCATATTGGGGCCTTGGCCTTTGTCCAACAGACTCACCTTTACTGTGGGAACTAAAGGCTACAAACATCTTTGGAGCTCTAGGCTCTAATTAGATCTTCAGCCTGCCACTCAAAATGTCTATCTTCCACTACCATATATGATGAGGGTCTCTTTGTCAGCTGCTTTCAGAGGTCTCTGGCTCTTACCCTTAGCTATTAACTGCTCCTTGACAGCTCTTAGTCTCTCATTATCCTGTAATACAGTTTAGGTGTAACCAACTAACTTCCTCTGTCTTTGTAGACATTGTTCTTCCCATGTATTTTCTTAAAAGAAAAAAACTTTATTTATTTATTTATTTTAAGTAGACTCCATGCCTAGTGCAGAGCCCAATGCAGGGCTTGAACTCATGACTCTGAGATTATGACCTGAGCCAAGATCAAGAGTTGGACACTTAACCGAGTGAGCCACCCAGGCACCCCTAATAAAAGCTTTTTTACTTTTATTTTATTCTTTTTTAAAATTTGTATTTAAATCTTTTAACATTTTTTATGATGTTTAATGTTTATTCACTTTTGAGAGAGACAGACAGAGCATGAGCGGGGAAGGAGCAGAGAAAGAGGGATTCACAGATCCGAAGCAGGCTCCTGGCTCTAATCTGTCAGCACAGAGCCCAATGTGGGGCTCAAACCCACAAACAGTGAGATCATGACCTGAGCTGAAGTCGGACACTCAACTGACTGAGCCCCCCAGGCACCCCTATATTTTTTTAATGTTTATTTATTTTTGAGAGAGAGAGAAAGATAGAGCACAAGTGGGGGCAAGGGCAGAGGGAGAGGGAGGCACGGAATCTGAAGCAGACTCCAGGGTATGAGCTATCAGCCCAGAACCTGACCTGGGGCTTGAACTCACAAACTGCGAGATCTTGACCTGAGCTGAAGTCAGATGCTTAACCAATGTGGGGCTTGAACTTATGACCCCAAGATCAAGAGTTGCATGCTTTACCAACTAAGCCATATATTTTATTTTATTTATTTTTTATTTATTTATTTTTAAATGTTTTATTTATTTCTGAGAGAGAGAGACAGCGTGAGCAGGGGAAGGTCAGAGAGAGAGGGAGACACAGCATCTGAAACAGGCTCCAGGCTCTGAGCTAGCTATCAACACAGAGCCCGATGTGGGGCTCAAACCCACAAACCGTTAGATCATGACCTGAGCCGAAGTTGGACACTTAACCGACTGAGCCACCCAGGTGCCCCTAAGCCATATATTTTAAACACTGGCATCTGAGCACCCACCACAGAGGTATTCTCCTCCACAGAGATGTTTTTCCAGGTCACCAAAGGAGAAATCTTCAACATTTGAACCATCATCTTGTTCCAGGGACTACCTGTGTTTCATCAGGAGGGCATCCTCTGCCTGCTAGGCAGTGGATAAGCCAGTCCTAAATCTGCATCTTACCACCTGTCTTCCCTGACCACTCCGGGTACTTTTTGTGCCAGTCAGATTCACTGAGAAGCAGATGCTATACAGGATCCAGCATGCAGCGATTTTAGTAAGGGAAACGGGCAGGGAGCTCAGGAAGGTTGAGAGAGCCATGAGACCGTGATGCAAATCTGACCCCAAGTGAAGGAGAGAGGGAAGGAAGTGTGTGGAAGCATCTGTACCACCATGTAGTCTAAAGGAGGTTCAGTAAGGCTGTTGAGGAGTCCTTGAGTCAAAGATGATCATTAGAGGAGTCTCACTGTCACCCAAGGGCAAGCCTGGGTTCGAATATCTGCAATGGTCCATCATTGGGTGCAGCCCATACATAGTGTTGCCTTAGTGCAAATGCTTTGTTGGCTTTCATAATACAGCAGCTGGGCCCTTGGTTAAATTAGCTCCCGATAGTTAGAGGTCTGCAAGGTGCATTCTCGTGGCCACTAGAGGATCAACTCACTTTTCCTCAGGAGAACCCTACAAGGCAGGTACTCTAAATATTACCTTCTCATACATGAGAAAACTTGTCTAAGGCCACAGAGCTGGGAAGTGGCAAAGCCATCATTATTTTCTAGAACTGACCAAAATGAAAACTTTATTCTCAACTCCTGTTCTTCCAGTCTCCCCTCTACTGCCCGTGTTGATGGCTGCTTCCCCTTGGGGGTATCTCACCATTGCCACTGCTATCTGTCCCCCAGAAATGGTGCTCTTTTCTAGACCCTATCCTCTGCTTCCTGATGCCCCCAAAGACACAAGCCCCCAGCATCTGGAGGAATGCTGCATTCCAGAATCCTCGCTGCACCGGGGCACTGATAGTTTCTACACAAACCTGCCTCTCGGGCACCAGGACAGGGTGAGCCAGCCTCTGTATTAGTCATACGTTCCTGCGAAACAACTTTATCACAAATGTAACAGCTTAAAACAACATTCATTTATTATCTCGGAGTTTCTGTGGGTCAGGAATCGGGCTCAGCTTAGCTGGGTCCTCTGCATCAGGGTCTCACGAGGCTGTAATCAAGGTGTTGGTCGGGGCTGCATTCTCGTCTGAGGCCTGACAAGGGAAGGGTGTGCTTTGGAGCTCATGCGATTGTCATCATCATTCAGTTCCTTGCAGGTTGCTGGACTGAGGGCCCCGGTTCCTTGCTGAGTGGTTTTCTCCACAGGGCAATTTACAACAGTTTGTGTCTTCAAGGGCAGCAGGACAGAGTCTCCCAGCAAGATGTAACATAATATCATACATCCTAAAACCTTTGCCTTATTCTCTTGGTTAGAAGCAAGTCAGATCCTGCCTACACTCAGGGAAGGGGAGTACACAGGCCAAGGGCATCGGGAGGTGCAGATTTTGGGGTCACCCTAGAGACTATACCGCAGCTTTCCTGTTGATCGGCATCTCTAATGAAAAGAGCTCCGTGGGCTGTTTCAAAGTGTGGCTCTCCATGAAGTACAAGTCTACATAGAGAGGAAGCTGGCCTGGGAGATTGCCCCTTGGTGACTTCTCCAACCTTCCTTTCCTCCTGTGGTTCAAAAGTTCCTTCCCTTCATTGTGACTCAAACACCTGACATGCTGCAAGCACCCCACCAGTGCATCACATGTTAGACAGTAGGCAATGCAGACACCAGTGAATACAGCCGAGATCCTCTCCATATCCTGTTACGCAGTGTCTGAACATGGGCATGACATGACTGATCTGACTTTACGATATCTTTTTAAAAACAGCTTTATTGAGATACAATCCATACACCATATAATTAAAAGTGTACAGTGCAATGGCTTGTGGTATATTCAGAGTTGTGCAACCATCCCAACAATCAGTTTTAGAACATTTTCATCATCTTAAAAGGAAACTCCACATGCCTGAGCCAGTGCACCCAATTCTTCCAACCCCCTAGCCCTAGACAACCACAAATCGATTCTGTCTCTATAGATTTGCCTGTGCTGGATATTTCATGTAAATGGAATCATATGTGATCTGGCTTCTTTCACATAGCATGTTGTCAAGGTTCATCCATGTTGTAACATGAATCAGTACTTCATTTCTCTTTATATCCCATTGTATGGATTTGCCACATTATGGCATGGATGTATTCATCCATTCATCAGTTGATGCACACTAGGGTATTTCCACTTCTTGGATATTATGAATAATATTGTGAACATTTTTGTTTTAAAATATTTTTAATGTTTTTTTATTTATTTCTGAGAGAGAGAGAGAGAGAGAGCGTGAGCATGGGAGGGTCAGAGAGAGAGGAAGATACAGAATCTGAAACAGGCTTCAGGCTCTGAGCTAGCTGTCAGCAGAGAGCCTGATGTGGAGCTCGAACCCACGAGCCATGAGATCATGACCTGAGCCGAAGTCAGACACTTAATCGACTGAGCCACCCGGGCACCCCTGTTCTGAACATTTTTGTACAAGTTTTTGTAAGGATGTTATGTTTTCATTTGGGTATGTATCTAAGCATGGAATTGCTGGGTCATATGGTAACTCCAAGTTTAGGCTTTGAGCAGAACTATTGCATTACATTGTCTTTTGCTCTCCTTAAGTAAATAAAGTATCTTCTTTGATGATGATTTTATAATGCAAAATGGCAGAAACTTCCCTCTGAGATCCCTGAAAACTTGGAAATGGTTTAATTTCCACTGACTCTATTTCTTTCTGTTTGATCGTTCCTTTTTTCTTCCATAAGCTTTGGGAAACACAGGAACCAAATCTTTCCATACTTGGATGTGACTTCTAAATGAATCTGAAAATTGTCAAAATGACGTTCTACATGTTTTCGTGCCCAAGAATCAACAGGAGAAAGGGAGAGGGTCGGGGCTCTCTACTGTGGTTCTGGAGTTCCAGGGTTTCACAGATCTGTCTTTGCATCTTGTTACCTCTGCGACTGTAATCAAATGACTTCACTTCTCTGCTCACCTCTTCGTGTCTGGCACAGAGTAAAGGATGTGAGAAGCAGAGAGACAAGGGACAGGCTCTTTGCTCCCGCTTTGCGATTGTGTGGTCTTGGGCAAGTCCCTTCACCTCGCGGGACCTAATTTTCCCAGCTGTAAAGTAAATGGGTTGGACCCCAGGCTCTCTGAGGTTTCTGGCTCTGGCGTTCTGTGTTCTGTGCCTACCTCTGAATAGATTGAGCATTGAGGTGATGTCTCTCACAAAACCATTTTTTGTTGTTGTTCAAAACGATAAATCCTAGGTAGGGATTTCAAGGGGAAATTGTACGAGGCCTGGAAGGATGTACGGGGAATAAGATGCACTGCTATGTCTAGGAAGAAAATGGGCGTGGCGGGGCACGGAGAGGGGTGTGCGGACAGCAGGGAGCAGCCTTACAGGCTGAGAGGGCGTCCGCAGGCTGGAACCGAGGCCGAGGCCAGCGAGGACCGAAGCTGCAGCGGCTGCGCACTGGCGCGCCCAGCNTATTAGGCTGTGCCACGCTGTGCAGTAAGTGGGGCGCGTCGTTTTTCACGATCTCAGGGGCTTTCCGTGGGCTGTTACAGGGGGGCATGCCTCGATTGGGGTCGGTGGTTGGCATTCATTCGATGATCAGAAATGTGTTCGAGAAATGTTGCTTGCTGGAAGAGTAGTTAGCGTGAAGCTTGAAGGGTCCTGGTGCCAGATGCTGCTGCAGATCTTCCCAATGGGAGTCTCCGAAAGACTGACATGGCAGCCTGGTGAGGGGGAAGAACGGGAATGAGGGTTCAGAAGCTTTTGCCTCTGTGTAACCCCCGGAGAGTCTTTCACCTCTCCGAGCTTTGTGTCTTCCTTTGCAAAAGGAGCATCTAGCAGCGTGCAACCTGCTTTGTGTGCCTCCCAGGGGGCTTGTGAGGATAGGATGGAAAAATGCTTACTGAGCAAATCACGGGCCAAAGTTATGAGTCTCCCTCCTCTTTGCCAATGGGGAGGCTGGATTCAGGACTGGGAGATTAAAGAGGAGGGTATTTCTAATTAGCAGGCCGTTTTCTTGTTTGAGTTTGGGATGAGGTTTATGGCAGAGAGTGCCCAAAAGACTCAGTCCTATCTTGGATGGATCATGACTTGGATTAAGGCCACTGAGGGAGCAATGGCAGGTGGAAACAGAGGAACATTTAATTGTTTGCTGACCTTTAGACCCCAACCCCAGCGAGGACTCTGAGCTGGGTCATGAGGCTTAGGCTTGAGCCTTAGGGAATTTCTCCTCCCCATCCAGGTAGGAACTCTGCTTTTACCACATTCCAGAAGGAAGACACTACAAAGAAGGGAATGTGAGCATTTCAGTGGCTTCCTACAGGGGCAGAGAGAAGAAACCAAGATGAGAGGGCTCCCTCCTATCCAGAAGATGTCCTGTGCCCGTATGTGTGACTTTTTGGTGCACAGCACCTCTACTCACTAGCAGTTTGAGCAAACTGTCATTTCTCCTACCTGCATTGCAGGAGAATGAGGCTTCTGCACTGGCCTGCACTTTTCTTTACTTTAGGAGGTATGGAACTTTGGAGGCCGGCCACTGTGGTGCTGGCCTCTCTGGCTACCTCTCACCTGGGTGGTGGTGGCCCAGTGGCATCACGGGAATGGCATCTCAGGGATGGGTCCTTACTGGGGCCTGTGCTTGTGTGGCAGGCACCCAGAGGGCCTAGAAGCTGCATGTGTGAGTTGTCCCTTTCTGTCCTGGCAGAAACTGTGCCAGTGATTCTCAGAGATTGCTGCCCTCTGGAATACCATTGTGCTCTGTGCGTTAAAAGGAAAGCCCAGACTTGGTGTGGCCCACAGAAGTTAGAACATGTGTTGGATAATGAGGGGATCCACTCTTTGAATTGCTTATTATTGGAGTGACTGTACCCAAGCATCAGAGACAAACTTCATCAATAGAAAATATTGAACCTGAAGCTGTCTGCGATATGGCCCCAGTCTACCTTTTCAGATGGATTTTCCTCTTTAGTACGGAGGGTGAAAGCTCTGGCCTGGAAGCCAGGTCTGTGTTGGAAGCCTTACGCACCAACTTCTCAGCTTCTCAGAGCTTTGTTTACCTTCTTTGTGAAACAAGGATAATCATGTCCACGTAGAGAGGTTGTTACGAAGAATAAATGAGACAAGGTATCTGAAAGCACCTGATATGGTAGGGTCTGTTTGTCCCCTCTCTGTCCCCTCATCTTTCAACACAGCAGAACAGCATGAGGCATGTAAGGAGAGCAGGACTGGTAATTCTGAGGCCTTCACTTCTTGTGTAGCCTTGAACAAATCTCTTTGCCAGACCTCCATTTTCTAGGCTGAGTGAGGATGGTGTGAGACTGTGAACATCAAGGGTGGTGTTTGCTCTGGCATTCTCATCAGCATGCTGTCGTATTTTCCTGAAAGGCAAGAGGGAGGAAACTAATGACCTGCTGCTTAGTTCTTTAAAAAAAAAATCTGTCTAGCACTTTGCCTAACATGTAGTAGATGCTCATTAAATACAGATGAAGGGGTTTAAGAAGAACTGTGGCACATTGTCCCTGCTGCTTATATGTATGTTGTATCTCTGTCTTCTGAATGCTGTTGATTTATTTGCAAAAACATATTGCAACATTAGTGAAGTTGGTGAACCTCAGCGTGAAAGACCAAAGCTGTTTCACGGTCCTGTTTTACCACAAATTAAGTTCATCCAGGCTTTGTTCATAGCGTATATACTTCTTCACAGTTGCAGTTATATGTATATGAGCATTTGGAAGAGGACTGGCAAAAAGTGTTTTTTTTTTATTGTGTTTTTAATCTTATTTTTATAAGAAGTAAAAAAAAAAAGTCACACATGGCTTCTCTTTTTAAAGGCAGGTAGTTCATGGGGTGCCTGGGTGACTCAGTCTGTTAAGTGTTCAGCTCTTGGTTTCGTCACAGGTCATGATCTCATGGAATTCATGAGTTCAAGCCCCATATCAGGCTCTGCACTGACAGTGTGGAGCCTGCTTGTGATTCTCTCTCTTGCTCTCTCTCTCGCTCGCTCTCTCTTTCCTCCCCCCACCCCCGCAGTCTCTCTTACTCTCAAAATAAATGAATAAACATAAAAAAAAGGCAAGTAATGCAAAAGGGAACAAATTATAGAGGGTCTTTCCTGCCTCCAGCTGCCAGTCCTTCTCCCTAGAGCCAACGACTATTACCATTTTCTTGTTTAGTATATATTCTTTTTCTTACACGAAGAATAGTGTCTGTACATACTCTTTCTCCTTCATTTATTCACTTGATCTGTTTGGGAAATTATCCCAACACTGGAATATGTTCCGGTTGGTACATATAGTTCCTTCTTAATAAATGTTTTTGCCTGATGTTGTGAGCAGGATTTTTTTTAATGTTTTATTTATTTCTGAGAGAGAGAGAGAGAGAGAGACAGACAGACAGACAGACAGCGTGAGCAGGGGAGGGTCAGAGAGAGAGGGAGACAAACGGTCCAAAACAGGCTCCAGGCTCTGAGCTGTCAGCACAGAGCCTGATGCTAGGCTCGAACCCACGAACTGCGAGATCATGACCTGAGCCGAAGTCGGACGCTTCGACTGAGCCACCCAGGTGCCCCTGTTGTGAGCACAATTTTGTCCATGTCCTCCCTGCCCTCCCCATGATGTTTACTCAATGATGGTTAGCGGTCATTGTTTAGAAGAATAACAAGAGACGTCCCTTGTTCTTTTCTTGGAAACAAATGGCTTTGGTCCCATTGAACAATAGACTACAGGCAATCCATGTATCTGGATGCAGGGCAGATGACAGAAAGAGAAAGGAAAAGGGATCTGTTTACTAGTGAATGAAAACTGACTTTCCATTCAGCCCTTGATTCAAAGTTCAGCTGTTACTCATTGGCTGTATGACTTGAGACAATTTACCTAATCTTTCTGCATTTCATTTTCCTTATCTGCAAATGGAGAATGATAATAAAATCTGCCTTTTGAGGTTTTTGTGCGGAGGAAATGAGATCACGCATACGGAGTATTTGCAGCAATAGCAGGTCTTAGTAGATGCTCAAGAAGGGGTAGCTGCCATAGTATTAATAACCTGGAGTAGCCTCTTTTGTTTTTTTGTCAGTAGATATTTACTGGGCAGTTGAGACTGAGCTGTGGACAACGCCCAAAGTCCTTGCCCTTGAGATGCTCACATACTGTGTAAGGAGACAGATACAGAAGTCACTGATTGCCCAACAGTTATGATGGGCCCAGCGTTGGGGTGGTGAGCAGTAGGGGAGTCATGGGGGCAGGAAACAAGGACTTCTCCCCGGGTGATTTGGGAATGGCTTCCCAGGTCAAATATCCCCTCCTTTGTGAAACCTACTCTGTTCTTCTAGGCACAAGTGGCCACTCTTATTTGTACTCCCTTGACTTTCATTGTGTGTCTGCCTTGATCAGAACACGCACAGTGTAATGGCATGCATCACTTTATGTCTGGGGTTCCTCCCCACACAGGGAATCTCTCTTGCTGCCTTTGCTGCTGAGTCTTCAGGGTAGGCTCTTGGTGTATTGGGATGTACCTCTGGACCAACTGAATGTTGGCAAGCTCTTATTGACAAGTCATCAGTTTTCTGGTGAAACCCAGTTTCTGGGCTCTGTTCCTTCACTTTCTAAGTACTTGGGTGCTGACTCTGACAGGCGTGTGTTGTGCCATATACTAGCTGTAGGCTTTGGATGTGGCTGGTGATACTTGTCCAAAAAGTCTCAGAGGTGGGAGAGGAAGAACTATTTGCTCCAGAAGCTCCAGGACAAGATGGGGAAGCAGAAAAAAGGACAGCTCTAAACATGACCTGCTGGTACTTGCTGAAGCCCACCTTGGCTTTCCTCAGAGTATGTCTTCTCACCCTTCTCTGGGGGTGAGGCTGTGGAGGAGTAGGCTCCAGGGAGCAGGGTAGGTGGTGTGTAGATTTTGACCAGGGGAAGTGGACAGTTGGTCAGGTTGGCATCTGTGAGGGGCATCCTGAGGGCATTTCTAGGTCCATTTTCTTTTTTTTTTTCTTTTTTTTTTATTTCTAGGAGAGAGAGAGAGAGCGTGAGCAGGGGAGGGTCAGAGAGAGAGGGAGTCACAGACTGAAACAGGCTCCAGGCTCTGAGCTGGCAGTCAGCACAGAGCCCGACGCAGGGCTCGAACCCACGAACCGCGAGATCATGACCTAAGCGAAAGTCGGACGCTTAACCGACTAAGCCACCCAGGCGCCCCTCTAGGTCCATTTTCTTAAAAAGAGAGGTGGCCTTACTTCCTTTATGTGGCCACTCACTCACCAGCCTTGTTGGGTTCCTGCATTGGGCTAAACCCTTTGCTGGCTGCTGGGCATGTATGGAGATGAAGGAGTTGTGTCCTTGCCTTTGAGGAGCTCATAATTGGTGGAGGAGCCACATGCAAACAGAAGGTGACCAGAAGGTGACTGACTATGACAGAAGACCTCAAATCACAGGGCCAAGCAGATTCATGCTCTGGAGCCAGGCAGACCTGGGTTCAAATTCTGGCTCTTCCTCACACAAGGCCTTGGGCAAGTGTCTTCCTGTCTGTGAGTCTTGGTTTACTGATTTGTTAAATGGGGTTAGCAGTGTTATCTAACTTAGGACTCTTGTTGAAGATTCACTGAAATGATGCAGTGGAATGTTTAGCCTGGTGCCTGACAGACAGCTGATGCTTACAGACTGCTCACATGTCATCTGTGGTTCTTTGAGAGCCCTGAGAAGCACCTCTCTGGCTGTTTTCTCTGGTTTCTAGTGTTGTGGTAATGGTGCTAGTGGGGTGGTGAAGGTGGTGGCCATGGTGACTGAGAAATCAGCTCTGAAATCACGAAGTGCTCAGGGAGTCCTAGCGACACTCCTCATAGTCCCTGTTGTCCCCAAGCTACGGGTTTGTTGACAAGTGGTTCCCCTCCCTTTTTTTACACAAGCTCTTCTCAAAGGTAGCTTCCAGCCCAGCACCATTGTGAGCACCTTTTCTTCATTGGATCACCTGCACTGATCAATTCCACATCTTTTCCCCAAGGGAAGGCATAAGCCAGGCTTGTTTCACATGCTCTTCTGGAGGAGAGCAGAGGCCATAAAGACCCAGAATGACAAACGGTCCCACAGTTTTTCTGCAGAGCTTTTGAATCCATTATGTTCTTTGCAGTAGCTTTATCTCCTGATATCAGAGCTTAAAGTACAAACTCTAGAATCAGGCCAATGTGGGTTTGGGTCCGCCAGTCACAACCCTGGTTGCTTTGGTCAAGTGACCACTCCTCTGTTTCCTCATTGATACAGGAAGTGTGATGGTATGGGAAATAAGCCACTGACCCGATCAAAGGAGGGATGCAGAGACTCGGAGCTCAGTAAAGTGAGGTTTCAATTCAGTGTTCTTGCACAAGCGAGTGTCTGATGGGCGGGCACACTCGGGGTGGTTACAGCAGACAGTTTATCGCCTAACATGCAAGTCCCTCCCCTGAGTTCTCATTGGCTGAGTGCTACAGAGGTTACAGCCTTACCCTGAAGTCACCTATGCCCGTGTAAGGCAAAAAGTAGTCTGACTGGAACAAATGTACATTTCCTGAGGGACACAGAGACTCTCAGTCCCTCCTTTGTTCTTTGGCACATGCTTATTGCAAAGCCTGTGAAAATAAGCTCGCAACATGGAGAGGGGAAGAAGAATCCGGAAATGAAGTGTCTGAGGGTTTGGGACTCCATTGTGGGCTGGGGGTGGGATTCACACATATGTCCAATAGGTTGTAATGTAATCCTATTGTCAACTAGACAGCACAGCTTTTATTTGGTGTTTTTGAAAATAAATCATCTCCCTTACTTTTCACAGTGATACTTACCTCCAAATGGTTCCTTACAGGCTTCAAGGAGATGATGCAGAATGGGGCTCAGCATAGTGTTCACACATCATGAGCACCCACTGGATGTGAGCTGGAATAATGTTATCTTCACCCATTGCCAGAGGGTTTGCAGAATGCTTTTTTGGGGGATATTAATCGGCTGTCTGTGGAAGTTTTGTGAGTTATCGCACAAGGAATATGTCAAAACTCAGATGTCCTTGGTGGCAGGGGCTAGTAGGATCATCTAGAGTGGCAGGAGGAACTCAGCGTGTGGTGGGGCTGCGGATGCACGCGTGCCCTCCCACAAAAGCAGTTGGCTGTTGGTGAGGGAGGGAGAGGACGGACTCGCTGTGAGGGTGGGCCCTGTCTCAGGCTGGTCCAGGAAATGAAGGCTGGTTTCCCAGGTTCTTTATGTTTCCTTGTTCTGTGACTCCACGTTAAGTAGAGGGTCTTTAATATGAACAGATGACACATTATGTTTTTCCTTTTTAAAATTTAAGTATTTTTAGGGTCCCCTGGGTTGTTAAGCGTTGAACTTCAGCTCAGGTCATGATCTCACGGCTCATGAGTTCAAGCCCTGCTTCTGGCTGGCTCTGTGCTGACAGCTCAGAGCCTGGAGCCTGCTTCGGATTCTGTCTCCCTCTCTCTCTGCCCCTCCCCCGCTCACGCTCTGTCTCTCTCCTTCAACAATAAATAAACATTAAAAAAATTTAAAAAGATTACGATTTAAATATTTTTATTATACGGTTTTATTTTAAGGTGAAGATAATTACTTGACTAATCAGAAGAAATTTAAATATTTGGCCTCAACAGTCAGATTTCTTTGAAAATCATCTTCTTAGAGATGAAAGAAAGACTGATGAGTATAATTAAATTCGTGTTTATTGGATATAATAATTCTCACCCACTCTTGTATAAGCTTGATAATTAGGTCAAGAGAAATCTGTGCTTTTGATACATTTCTGGGTAATTAAATATTTATGGAAAACAAGTTAATAAATCCAGGAGAATACTCTCTGTCTCTTTTTGTGGCACTAAAGTTTGTTATGTGGACTTGGTGACCTTGACCATTTTGAGATATTTTTTATTGTGTGTCCTTTCTGTAGCTGTGTTTTGATTTGTTTTTCCTCTGAGCAACCATGCCTCCAACACTTTGGGCCCACTAGCATTTCTAGACTGTCCCCCACCAGGCTCCCACAGCACCCTGCTGTGGTGTGTAATAACACTGTGTGACTAATGATGGTTGACTTCCTGGTAACCCCACCCTCCCCCGCCCCGCTTTTGTAGAGTAAGAGCCTGCATTTGTTCTTGCTCTGTCCTGGGCCCAGCCCAGGGCTATTACGAGGCAGCCAGAGTGAGTTGTATGTTGTTCCCTCTGCTTCAAACCCTTCGGTGGCTTCTGATCTCCCTTAGAAAAAAGACAAGATCATAGCATGGCCTGCTTTGTCGTGTAACAGTCTGCTTTGTCGTGCAGTGTTGGTGATGCCTGTCTCCTGTGGTGCTGTCAGAGCCTGGATGGGGCCGCTTTGCTCACCATTGGGTCTTTAAGGCCTGGCATAGCTTCTGGCACATAACAGGTACCCCATAAGTGTTTGTTGAATGAATAAATGAAGTAAATGGTGAGTGTCCAGTAACTGATTTGAATCTATGAAATGAGAACGTTACTGGATCTGAGATCCCTTCCTTATAAAATATCTCAACAGTTTACAAAGTCTCTTGACACCTGTTTTTTCAGGCTCACATTGATTCTTAAAAGGCCGTCTTTGAGGTACATAGGAGAAAATGGAAGCTCAGAGAGGCTAAACAGATGCCCAAGATGTAGCTGTGGGAGAAGCCAAGGGCTCCTCCGGTGTCTTTTCTTGCTCTCTCAAGGTGTGGATCCTGACACTGGAGGAGCCATAGGTGAGATAAGGAAATAGGGATTCACTGAAAAAGGTACTGTAATACTTTCTCTTAGGTTTAGTTATTTTAATTTCTGATAATGGAACTTAAGGAGTGCAATTTGCAGTGAGGCTTTTAAGCTCTGGTTTCATCCTAGGGACTTCTGCCTTGTAAATGTCTAAAGTACAGTAATTACTAATGCGTGTGCTGATTGGTTGACAGCTAAGATTTGAATTAGTTCTTGTTGGGAAGCTTTTTGATAATATTCGAAGTTATTTGATGATTGATAGAGAGCATTCTCTTGCTATTTTCAAGCCTGCCAGGTTGCTCTAGTTAGCTTATTTTTCTACTTTCTCTTTGGGGATAGCTGCTACAGGGCTCTTCTGCAGTGAGCCCTGTTGTGGACTTTGCACTCGTCAGATGCAGTGTCAGTCCGCCCTGAAAGTGACAGGGCGTGGAGTCCACTCTTCCCACCTCGCAGCTGAGGGTGGGGCCTGCCAGGGTTTCATACTCAGGCGTCCTGATTCTCCACCCAGCAAACCCTATGGACTTTAGCACATCCATTTGTACGTTGCACTTTCGCAACAGCTTCCTGCAGGACATAAAACATTGCACGTAGACCATGTCCATGAAGAAGCATTTGTCTCTGATGAAAACCCCTGCATCGAAGTCCTTCGTCGAATCAGAGGAACTAAGGCCTGACTTACTTCATGTGCAGCTTTGGGGTCTGGTGGCAGTGGCTTTGGGGTCTTTTGGCAATATGCGTATTGGCTTCTTAAAGGCTAGAGATTTTTGGAACCTAGTTTTATCAATATAGCCAATATCCTTGTGGAACGGAGAAAGCAGCCTGGTATTATTAGAAAAATCACCGGCTATGAAGCTAGAATGGGTACAGTGTCAGTTTGTTCTGACTTCTGCTTTCCATAAAACAGGAACATCACTGGTGTGTGTGCAGCCTTTCTTCAGTAGGAAAGCCCCTGTTTTATATTTTATTTTATTTTATTAACTTATTGTATTTATTTTATTTCATATGTTTATTTTTGAGAGAGAGAGAGAGAGCAGGGGGACAGAGGATATGAAGTGGGCTCCGCATTGACAGCAGAGAGCCCAACGTGGGGTTCGAACTCAAGAACCGGGAGATCGCAACTTGAGCCAAAATCAGATGCTCAACCAATTGAGTCCCTCAGGCACCCCAGGAAGCCCCCAGTTTTAAAATCTGAGATTGCTTCATGAGGGTTGAGTCAGATTGAAGAGAGCTGGATGATATGAAAGTATGGTGCCAGCAACAAAAGGCAACCTTATTCCTTGTTCTTACCTATTTTCTAGACCTCCCTGCCTATCAGTCCATCTGTCTATCCGTCCGTCCGTCCATCCATAATCCATCCAGTTCTGTTCAGGGTCTGCTGAGTGTGGGGCCACAGTACAGAAAGAGATGAGTCTGGTCCTTGCTCTCTTTTAACTCATAACCTACAGCAAAGTTAAAGAAGTATAAAAATCAGTACAAAAATGATAACAAGTATAGAAAACATTAATTGCAGCACTGACGATGGCTACAGAGGAGGAGTACAAGGTGCCTGCCGGCCGTAAACAGGGCAGCTTTACCGGCTGGGAAGGCCCGCAGCTTCCCACAGGAAAGGTTAGTTGGACTTGACCAGGTGAACAAGTGGTGGCTGCATGGTCATGGTCCCAGTTGGGACAAGGGCATGGTGAATTCCAGACCTAACGGAGAGCCAGTGTGGCTGGAGCACTGAGGGCGAGGGAGGCTCTGTAGTGTTCACACCCCGGTGGGTGGTGGTCCTGGTGCTGTTTTCTTGACCTGTGCAGGCATCCCCAACAGGCTCTGTACTTGCCGACTCCTGTTTGTCAGAACTCACATCTATCACCCAAAGCGTCTATTCCTGAGACAGTGCCTGTCGTGGCTTCCAGGAGAGCAGTTGGCTTTATTTTTATTGCCGTCAAGACTGGTTGCTTTCTTTGCTTCTTGATCTCGTTAGTGGTTTTCATTCCACATTTCCTGAGCTTGCACCTGGGCTCGGCACTGCAGGCTTTGCCCTCAGGAGTCCACGGACCTGACACACGGGAGTAAAGAGATGAGGGCGGTGCTGGGTCAGGGACGTCAGGGACGGCAATTAGTGGAAGTGGACACTCATGGGATGGAACCAGACTCACAGGATCTTAAAGATAGATTTTCAGTTTCCCAGGCAGAGGGACACAGACAGAGGCCACAGACTGCAGAGTAACAGGAGCAGGAGAGAACATGCTGTGTGTCAGGAATGGTGAGGCGCGTGGCCTTGCTGGAGTGTGAAGCTCATGAATGAACATGGGGAGGAGAAGCTGGCAGAGGAAGAGGTCAGAGGTGTGGCTTATTTTATTATTATTTTTTAATGTTTATTAATTTTTGAGAGAGAGAGACAGAGTGTGAGCGGAAGAGGAGCAGAGAGCAAGGGAAACACAGAACCCGAAGCAGGCTCCAGGCTCTGAGCTGTTAGCACAGAGCCTGATGTGGGGCTCAAACCCATGAACCGTGAGATCATGACCTGAACCGTGAGATCATGACCTGAACCGAAGTCAGACGCCCAACCGACTCAGCCACCCAGGCGCCCCCGAAGTGTGGTTTAGAGTCAGTTCTCAGAGGGACTTGAAGGCAGTGCTTGGGAGTTCAGATGGTGTCCCGTGGCCAGCAGAGAACTGTTTCAGAGTGTCAGGAGGAGGGAATCACTGCCGGTTGTGACCCTGGTGCAGAGGATGGTTGGTGTGGGGGAGCTGAGTGCGGAGTTGTTGCCTCTGAACTTGGCCATGGGAATGGAGAGGAAGGGGCAGGTTTGGGAGCAACTGAGGTGGAGGCCTCCTTTCTTGTAGACTTACTGGATGGGAGGGCAACGTCAGGGCTTCTCACTTTAGTCATATTAAGAGCTGGGCCAGTTGCAGAGATAAGGAACATGAAAGGGGTATTGGGGTCGAGGAGGAGGAATTAGTGAATTCAGTTTTGGCAACAGCCAAGCTGAGTTTGGGAGGCCTGTGGGACAGCATCTCGGCAGCTAGCCTGCTTGTCTGGAGCTCAGAGAGAGATCCGGGCCCGAGCAGTGGTCCTCAGTCTGTGGAACATCAGGATCCTCAGTGGTGTTTGGGGGAGAGAGACTGGTCATCTGTACGTTGTAGAGTCTTCACAGGTTGCTCCGACGCCCTCCTGGTCAAGAGAGACTTGGGGTCATCCTTGGATAGCTGGCCCAGAGTGATAGGGGAGGGATGGGTCACCCAGAAAGTTTCTGCATAGTGGGCACGGGATCCTGGCTGGAGTGCTGGGGAGCACCAGCACGAGGGGTGGAGCACATGGAAGAGTCAGAGAAGGAGCAGAAGGAAGGTCAGTGAGGAAGGAGTAACCTAGGAAGATGATGGTATGGAAACTGGTGGCTGGGGCATCCCCTCTCTGCTGGGCCTCTGCCCCTGAAGCTGGGTGCCCCAGGCTTCCCATTGACACTTGTATTTTCACTAATGTTGGAGACAGTCCAGCATTAGTTCTCTTTACTTCCGTGTGCAAAAGACCAAGGGATGCTCTTGGCTGCGGCCAGTGTCTCAACCCTTCCTCTTCCCTCAGACCTCCTCAGGCTGCGCACCATGTCTGCTCTTGCTGCTCTTTTGGTTTTAAATCTCTGATTCCTGAAGCAGGAAAGTTGGGGCCCTGTCCAGCTTTCTGAGGTTCAGGATAGGTCTGCAACCTCAGTAGGAAGGGTGTGTGTCTAAATCCCAGGAATGGGAGCTATCAGAGCTCAGGGAGGAAGTCCTGGAAGATGACAAAACCACGCAGACTGGACTAAGGTGATGTGGGAGCCCCATGACTGGGGTGTGTGTTCTTGGTTCCCTATGTGTCCTGAGCTTGGGCAGGAGGTCAGAGCCTGGTATACAATTTTTAGAATTTACAGATGGGTCTCAGAGTTAGTGTACATGAGATTTACCCAGACTGCTCATGAAGGGCGTCCTATATTGACAAAAGTGGAAGTCCATTCCCCTGGTAGGCCTAAATGCCTGACAGAGGCCAGCTTACATAACCCAGTGAAGAGCCAACGAGAATCTGATGTATGATCCCACATGTGTCTTTAAGTAATACCCTGACCCAAAGACCTGGGAGTACAGGGCAGAGGCAGAGACCTGGTTGGCACTGGCCCTGGTGCTGAAAACCACAGCTCAAGAGTGCTGAGAAAGGATCAGGGATAATTGGAGGTGAGTTGCTATCCTTAATATCGGGGCCCACCACCCTGATACAAAGCCACTTGCCTCTCACAAAAGGAGAAAGAAAAAGGATTAATGTTCATTGAGTTAGAAAACCTCAATGCTTAGCAAAGAGAAGGGAGCAGATCAGTGGATGGGAGTACGTGTACCAGTACAGAACATAAAATGCTGTTCAGCTCTTGTGGGATAGAACATAGAGAACTGGTTTAGAATATGGGCCTGACTGAGCTGGGTTCAAATCGTGCCTTTGCCCAAGGACTCATTACCACAGCCAGTGAAGATACTCTAATTTATTATTTGAAGATACTCTTATTGACAGTGTCCTTGGGTAAGTTACCTGACCTTCTGGGGCCTCACTCACTAGAGTGAGTTTTCTCATGTTAAATGGGTGTGATAGCAATACCCATCTTAGAGAATTTTTGTAAGGACTCAGTGGTACAGAAAAGGTGCTTGACAAAGTGTTTGTCACAGAGTAATGGTTCAATAAATGACAGTAGTAATAGTGATGATGATAATACGATCCTTGCATGAGTACCTCTGCTGATTTCACTGGACTAAACCCCACCAATGTAGCACACGTATGATGTAAAGCACTTAAGCAATAATAGGCTCAGCTGTTGATCCTGGATCAGTAATTGGAGGTGGTAAGGACAAAATAGCACATTAGCTTTAGTTGTTAGTAATGGTATAGATTTGTATCATGTCTTCTATCTCTGTGAGTATTTTGGTGGATATTGGGGGAGGTGGCATTATAGATTATTTACCTTAATGTTTGATTGTTAATGCCACAGTCTCACTTTTATGACAAGGCTTGTTACTGAGTAGCCTTTTATTAAATGTTTTTTTGGAGCTCCATTATAGGATCTAGGAGAGGTGGGTTACAGGATTCAGGTTATAGGGTAGCATGGGGGGAGAATGTTTCTTGAATGGATAAGATGAAAATCAATCAGTTGATCAGGCAATTAATTTCTGGCTCTTTCCAGGGAAGTCTACACATAGTAATAGTGACAATACCATATCTCCAAATGTTGGCAATTCCAATGAGGTAATCTATAAAACTTGGTAAAATAGTGATATTCATCTGGGAAAATAAGTTGGTAAAAACATTAAAAAAATTTTAGGGCACTGAAATGGCCTTCATTCCTCTGGTCCTTTTCATTTCAACAAATGTTTGAGTTTGTCTGCTATGTGTAAAAATAGTGCTAGACCCTTAGTTGGGGAATATAAAAATTGACATCTATTGGATATCTTTTGCGATATATATTCTCATATAACATTTATTTCTGTCCCTATGAGGGAGTCATTTTTGTAGTTTGGAATATAAGTGACAGAAAACTAAAATAACAAAGATATAAATAAGATAGAAATTTCTCTCTTATGTGGGAGAAGTCAAGAGATAATCAGCTCAGGGTAGGTATAGAGCCTACATGGTCAGGGACTTAGCTTCCTTCTATCTTGTTGTTCCATCATAAGGCTATCTTGGGAATGGCTTCTAAATCTGAAGTCACTTCAAGGCCTGAAATGGCTGCTGGAGTTCTAGCTTTTGCATCTGCATTCCAGCCTTTGAGGTCCACTTTCCAGAATTTGTGCATGACATTTCTTGCATCCCATTGGCCTGATCTTGGGCATATGGCCACACCTAGCAGTAAGGGAGGTTGGGAAATATACTCTATTCAGGGAAGCCACATGTGCATCTACAAACCAGAATTTCTGTTACGAAAGGAGACGAGGGGTTGTTGGGAATGGTGAGGGGCTAGTCTCACCATTATTGGCCCCATTTAACAGATGTGGAGTCTCACAGTAGATCACCTTGATATATATGGCCTATAAATGATTGAACCTTCACAACTTATTATAAAGCAGTAATTTACTAATTTCATATGGCGCTTGGGTAAGAGCAGGAAAATAGACTCCTGGAAAAGAAATGATTTCTTTTTTTTCTTTTTTTTTTTTTTGAAGTTTTTTTTTTTTTTAATTTTTTTTTTTTTTNCACCCAGGCGCCCCAAGAAATGATTTCTTTGCTAACATGCACAGGAGCTTAATTCATGAGCCACCAGGAGTTACACAATAGCAAGGGAAGGAATGGTTATTACATTGTTGGGGCATTTGACTTTCAATGCCAGAAGGAATTGCTAAGCTTGACCACATAGAGTATTGGATACTCCATATGAGTTTGAGTTAAAGAACACAACCTGGAGTTAAAGATGGGAAGATGTGTACAGAGCTCTGTTATGCTGTCTAGGAGGGGTGGGTTACAGGATTCAGGTTGGGGCAAGTTAGGAGGGAGAACTTCCCCTGACTACTTTCTATCTTTTTGTATGTGTGATGCCTGAGTCAGAGACAAAGGACTTCACTGCTAGCATAAACATGAGTGTGTGTGTCCATTTCCCTTCTCCCACATTCTGTGGGGGTGATGCCATGGGCCCAGATGGATGGTGTGCTTCTGTGTCAGGGCCGAGAAACACTGAGCTGGGACACCAGCTGCTTTATTCCAGGCACTTAGCAAGCTTGCTTTTCGGCCCTGAGGGAGATATTGTGTCATTCCTCAAGGTTGCCCACTGCAAGCACACCTAGGTTGGCTACACCTAGAAGTAAGGGAGGTTGGGAAATGTAATCTCTATTCAGGGAAGCCATGTGTCCATCTACAAACCAGAATTTCTGTTATGAAAGAAGCAGATGAGGATGGTTATTGGGAATGGTGAGAGGCCAGCCTCACCATTACTGGCTTCATTTAACATGCCCAGTGGGACATATTAGAGTGTCAGAGACCATGGAGGAGTGAGTGCCCTAACAGGTGCTTGCCAGGATTAAATGGGATAACGTGTGCAGAGTGTGCGCCAATAGGAAGCTCTCAGCCAGTGCTATTATCCCTTATGTCTGTGGGCTCTGAAAAGACAGATCCAGTGATGACATGGTTATTACAGTGTTCCCACCTGGTTTCAACAAGACTGAAGGTTATGGAATTGATTGGGTTCTGGGCAGCTGGACAGGAAGAGAAAGGCTGACTCTCAATTGCTTGTGTATAGCTTCTGCCTTTTTTTAAAAAAAAGTTTTTAAAAATATATTATTTGTTTGTTTATTTATTTATTTATTTGAGAGAGCGTAGGGAGGGGCAGAGAGAAAGGGAGACAGAGAATCTGAAGCAGGCTCTGCACTGAGAGCAGGGAGCCCAATGTGGGGCTCGGACTCATGAACCGTGAGATCCCAACTCAGCCACCAGGCACTGAACTTGGGCCTTCTTGTATACATTTCATGTTTTCTTTGTTCTTGTATACATTTCATACCCAGTACATCCCTGGGGCATGTACTCTGCTAGCTTTTGGTAAATTGTTTATAATTCTCTTTTTTCTTATGTATAATCAAATGAAATCTATTTCTTGAGCTTAATATTTGTGGTTTGCTTAGCTTGAAGTAAAGTACAATGAGTTTTTCTTAAGAAATAGGTTATTAGTTGTTTCTACATATGTTGAGCAAAATCCTTGATAATTGGTTCCAAATTAATGAAACTTTTAAATCTGTCTGATGTGTTACGAGTACCATAAAAATGTAGAGCTGAAGGGTGTTGAAAGATGAGCTCAACTATGCAGTTTTATAGAAGAGAAAACTGAGGCACACTAAAGAGTGGTCTCAGTTGATGAGTGCCAGACGCAGTGCTGGGCCTTCACCCACAACCCTGTCCAAGGATCCTTGAATCCATTAGGGTGAGTAGAGAGGAGACTGAAGGGAATATGTCTACAAATTTTGGGTAAATAGCATACCAGGTCTCACATGTCCTCATTTAAGGATGAACAAATGGAAGAACAAACACCAGAGGGGACGCACTGAGAAGATCCCGTGACGTAAAGGGAAGTAAGCAAGGTGTGCAAGAAAGAGAGGAAGAGCAAGCTTCAGGCAGAAGGTTTCCCACCTTCAAATGTCTTCTTTGCCTTCTCCGAGAAGTTGTAGATGCTGTGAAAGGTAAGATGATGAGTCAGCAGATGGAGATGGGAAAGGAGCTTGTGGACTTAAAAGCACAGAAGGAAATGAAGCACATGGTGCCAGCGTTTGGGACTGTGGCACTGCGGTATGTCAAGGGGTCAGGAGGAGGACACACTGCTGCGCTCAGAAGGGACAAGAAAACAACAGGTGTGGATGACAGACCAGCCTGGAGACCAGAACAAACAGCATAGAAGGAAGCCTCAGTTCTTCTGAAGAAGGACCTGAATCTGTAGATTACAAGGGCTCATCATGAGCCAGGCAAAATTAGCAAAATAGGAGAGGACACCATTAGCATCCTGGCAGAAGGAACCTTTAAATCGAAGAAAAAAAATTAGCGAGGCTCAGGTTTACCTACGGCATAGGTGCCAGGAGGTGGTGGGGCAGTACCTGTAGAGTTTTGAGGGAAAAAGTTTTGACCAAAAAATTTTATTCTCAGCAGAAATTCTTTTCAGTTGTGTAAGGACACACCTTGTGTGTAGCTTTTGCTATACCCATGCACCATTCCGGCGGCAGCGGAAACCATTGGGAGACACTGAGAGATGAGTGAAAATAAAGGACCATCCATGGGCAAGTCATAGGAAGGATTGGCAGTGGGAGTGGAACCATTCAGGTGTCAGGTGATTTCGAAGTAGTTGTTGTGATTATGACATAAAATATACAAGTGAAATGATGGAGAGAGGATAGAACATGAAACCATAATTAACAGAGAAAGCAGGAGTTCCTGCTTAAACTAGGGATCATGCATGTGGACACACTCTCCACTCTAAAGAACTATACAAATATGAGGGACAAAAGATTTGAAAGCAAGCTCCATGCCATCCAGTCTGCCTGGACATGTGTTTTCTAGCTAATAGAATGCTGTGCAGGTGTGCAGTGTACCTGGGGCCACTTTTGTGGTGATACCTCTGGACATCATCTTTTTGAACTGCCCTGGAGAGAATTGCTTGGCACCTTCATTCTGCAGGAGGGCGTATTGCTGGTGGGAATGTGAAATGGTGCATACTCTTTGGAAAACAATATGTCAGTGTATCAAAAAATTAAGCACCAAATTGCCACACAACTTAACAATTCCATTCCTAGGTATAAACCTGGAAGAATTGAAAACAAATGCTTACACCAAAACCTGTACATGCATGTTCTTAGCAGTAGAAGTGTTATTCATAATAGCCCAAAATGGGAACCCAAATATCCATCAGGTGATGAATGGATAAACAAAGTGTGGTATACCCAGATAAAGGAGTATTATTTAGCTATAAAGAAGAATGAAGTACCGATTCTTAGTACAGCATAGATGAACATTGAAAACATTCTAAGTGAGAGAAACCAGACAGAAAAGGCCACATACTGCATGATTCTGTTTTTATGAAATGTCTAGAAGAAGCAAATGCGTAGACACAGAAAGTAGATTGGTGGCTGCCAGGGAGATGGGGCATAGGAGTGAGTGCTAGTGGGTACTGGGTTTCTTTTGGGGCTGATGAAAATGTTCTGGAATTAGATAGTGGAGATGACTGTGCAACTTAGTGAATATGCTAAAACCTGAGTTCTAGTGTAAAAGGGTCCATTTTATGGTATGTAAATTATATCTCAATTAAAAAAATAGTTCTTTTTCTTACTGTTAAATGTTAATTGTGGAAAAGTAAGAAAATAAAGATAGACGTCCCCCTCAATGCAGCCATCATCTCTTTTTATCTTTTTTTTTTTTATTGTTGAAGTATAGTTGCCATTAGCTTCAAGTGTGCAACATAGTGATTTGTGATTTGACAATTCTATGCATTACTCAGTGCTCATCATGATAAATGTAATTATCATCTGTCACAATACATTGTTATTACAATATTATTGACTGTATTCCCTATCTGTACTTAAAAAATTTTTTTTTAATGTTTTATTTCCTGAGAGAGAGAGAGAGAGAGAGAGCATGAGCAGGTCAGAGAGAAAGGGAGACAAAGAATCTAAAGCAGGCTCCCAGCTTGGGGCTAGCTGTCAGCACAGAGCCCCACGCAGGGCTCGAATCCATGAACTGTGAGATCATGACCTGAGCCAAAGTCAGACACTCAACCGACTGAGCCACCCAGGCGCCCCCTATCTGTACTTTTCATCTCCGTGACTTAATACTGGTATAATACTTTGTACCTCTTAATCCCCTTTCGCTTATCACACACCCACTTCCCCTCTGGCAACCACCAGTTTTCTGTATCTGAATCTGACTTTTTGTTTTATTTTTTAGGCTCTCCATGTAAGTGAAATCATATGGTATTTGTCTTTCTCTGTCTAATTTAACTTAGCATAGTACCCTCTTGATCCATCCATGTAGTCATAGATAGTAAGATCCCATTCTTTTTTATGGATGAATAATATTCCATTGTGTATATATGTATACCATATCTTTATTCACTCATCTATCAGTGGACACTTGGGCTGCTTCCATATCTTGACTATTGTAAATAATGCTGCAGTAAACACACGGGTGCATATATCTTTTCCAGTTAGTGTTTTTGTTTTCTTTGGGTAGTTACCCAGCATTGGAATTAATGGATCATAGGGTGGTTCTCTTTTTAATTATTTGAGGAACCTCCGTACTGCTTTCCGCAGTGGTTGCACCAGTTTATACTCATATCAACAGTGCATGAAGATTTCTTTTTCTGCACATCCTCACTGACACTTGTTATTTCATGTCTTTTTGACACTAGCCATTTTGACTGGTGTGAGGTGATAGCTCATTGTGGTTTTGATTTGCATTTCTCTGATGATGAGTGATGTTGACCATCTTTTCATGTGTCTGTTAGCCACTTGCATATTTTCTTTAGAAAAATATTCAGAGCCCTTGCCCATTTAAAAATCATATTATTTGGTATGATTTTGCTGTTGAGTTGTATAAATTATATATTTTGCATATTAACCTCTTATTGGATATGTCATTTGCAAATATCTTCTCTCATTCACTAGATTGCCTTTTTGGTGGCTTCCTTTTGCTGTACAAATGATTTTATTTATTTTTTATTTTTTTATTTTATTTTTTAAAATTTATTTCGAAGAGAGAGAGAGAGAGACAGCGTGAGCAGGGGAGGGTCAGAGAGAGAGGGAGATACAGACTCTGAAATAGGCTCCAGGCTCTGAGCTGGCAGTCAGCACAGAGCCCGATGCGGGGCTCGAACCCACGAACCGCGAGATCATGACCCAAGCGAAAGTCGGGCGCTTAAATGACTAAGCCACCCAGGCGCCTGATTTTATTTATTTTTTAAAGTCTATTTTTTAATTTTGAGGGAGAGACAGAGAAAGAGCATGAGCAAGTGGGGCAGGGGCAGAGAGTGAGGAAGAAAGGGAATCCCAAGCAGGCTCTGTGCTATCAGTGCAGAGCCTAATGCAGAGCTTGAACTCACAAACCTTGAGATCATGACCTGAGCTGAAACAAAGAATCAGACACTTAACCAACTGAGTCACCCAGGAGCCCCTGTATAGATGCTTTTGATTTTTGTGTTGACCTATTTATTTTATAACTAGAAGTTTGTACCTCTTAATTCCCTTCTCCTGTTTCATCCATCTCCCCACCCATCTCTCTTCTGGTAACCACTAGTTTGTTCTTTGTATTTAAGAATTTGTTTTTTTTTTTGTTTTGTTCCAAGATTCTGGACATAAGATAATATAGTATTTATTGTTCTCTGACTTATTTCACTTAGCATAATAATACCCTCTAGTTCTATCCATATTGTTACAAATGGCAGGATTTTATCAGCCATCATCGTACTGTTAATACTTGGTGTACATATGTCCAGACTTTGTCTGTGTCTGTCTCCAAGCTGGACTGATAGACCATTTTATTCTTTTCTTCTGTCATGAGATGTTTATGTGGATGGGCATAGTCCCCAAGCATGTTCTTTTATTTATTTATTTTTTATTTTTAAAAAAAATTTTTAATGCTTATTTAGTTTTGAGACAGAGAAGGACAGAGCATGAGCTGGGGAGGGGCAGAGAGAGAGGTAGACACAGAATCTGAAAAAGGTTCCAGGCTCTGAGCTATCTGTCAGCACAGAGCCCGACGCAGAGCTTAAACCCATGAACCGCGAGATTATGACCTGAGCCAAAGTCAGACGCCCAACCGACTGAGCCACCCGGGCCCCCCCAAGCATGTTCTTTTATTAAGTGTTTTAGCCTCTCTTTAGAGTGTTTATGTTGGAAACAGAATTTCTCTGCAAGTGGAAACAGTACACTGAAGTCCAAAGACCTGGGGTCCTGTTCAGACTTATCTTACGTTTGAGAGAGGCGCTTAATTTCACTCCCCTCATCTTTTAAAGAGAGAGTGTGTGAGTGGGGGAGAGGGGCCAAGAGAGAGAGAAGATCTTAAGCAGGCTCCACGTGGAGCCTGACATGGGGCTCAATGGGGCTCAATCCCACGAACCCTGAGATCTTGACCTGAGCCAAAGTCGAGTCAAACACTCAACCACCTGAGCCACCCAGGCGCTTCTCACTCTCCTCATCTTTAAAAGGAATTGTGATACTTACTTTCTGATATCTTGTCCACAAGGATGGCTAAAATGAAAACCAAAACCAAAACCATATCAAGCTGGTGAGGATGTGGAGCAGCCAGAACTCCCTGCCCTGCTGGCGGGAGCGTAAATTGCTTTAGCTACTTTGGAAAACTGTATCATCTATGGAAGCTGAACGTACACTTACCTTACAACCTAGCAATTCCACTCCAAGGTACCAGCCCTACAGAAAGGCATGTAAGTGTGTACCAGATGTCATGCTTAGGAATGTTTAGGCAGCACCACCTGTAATAGCCCAAACTGGAAGATCCCAGTGCCCACCAGCAGCTGAATGGACAAATACACGTGGTAAACACCCACAGTGGAAAACCATAACAGTAAAAGTTAATGAATAACAATTCAGTGAAAAACCCAGGACAAATTTTGCAAATATAGTGCTCAAGTGCTCAGTCAGACACAAGATTTATATACTGTGTGATCCCATTCATGTAAAGTTTAAATAGAACCAACCTATGCTGTTAGGAATCAGAATACTGGCTACCTTTGGGGGGCAGGTAGTGATAGAAGGGGATGCAGTGGGTTTCTGGGGGTGCTGGTGATGTTTGGTCTCTCCTTACGGGTGCTGGTTACATGTACTTTGTGCGAATTCTTTGACCTGTGCATTTATATTGTGTGCGCTTTTCTGTACATATGTTGCACATCTGTAAAAAGTGTATCTAAAACACTGAGAAAAGAGAAGCATATCAGTCACATTGCTCTTGTTAAAACTATTATTACCAATGAGAATGAAAGTTTTTTGTATTGATGAATAAAATTATTTTAACCTATTTAGTCTTTATCGCTTTGATCATTGTATTTGTTTTCTAATATATGTAACACGGTACATTAGAATGTGTACTTAATTTACAAATAAATAATATGTATGTTAGAGGTGTTTGCTTACTATTTCTCAGCCGTTGGTAGTGAGGGATCAGAAGGTTTGGTGAGCTGTGTGGCTCAGGCTGGCAGCACGGGGGCCGCCTGAGCGCAGCCTGGCTGCCGGAAGCAGGTGGGCAGCAGGTGGGCAGTGGGTGAGCCTTCAGCAGTTCAGTGGGCATCTGTGTTTGGGTTGGTTTCCCTGTTGCTGGAGCACAGAGTGTGAGACGCAGCAGAGCGGTGGTGAAACTGGGGAGTGAGGCAGGCACCAGGTCTCCAGGGGGAGGGCCTGAGGGGAAGCTCTGAAAGGTGAGAGGACAAAAGGAAGGGGTCGGCAGAAGAAAGGAGGCAGCAGAGGAGGCCAGCGGGGATGGGAGGAGACAGAGCCACAGAGTCACTATTAGGGGCCGAAAGCTGAGTTTCCAGAAAGAGAGACTGGTGAACCAAGGGGTGGGAGAACCTGAGGTCACTAGCCTCTGCGGTGTCTTGGTGGCTTGGGAGGGAGCAGCCCCCTGCTCAGGTAGGGTGTGTCCAAGCGGGTGGTAGTGAGATGGGGTGGTACTGAGGAAGTGGGGGTGTCTGATGGGTAGCAGCCTGGAGTTCAAGGGTCAGAGCTCTTTTGAAGACCGGAGAGGACTGCAGGTGTTCTCGGGGAGAGGGGAGGACCAAGAGAGCGGAAGACATTGGGCTTGCAAGCGAGAGGTGGCTGAGCCCTGAGCCCAGGCCAGTCGTCAGCCCTGGATCTCCGGCAGCAGCCTCTTTCTCAGAGGTGGGAGCGGAGGACCAGGAGTAGATGCAGAAACATTTAGGTTAAAGGAGGGACCCGAGGGAGCTGAAGTCCACTTTCGTCCGTGAAGGAGGTGGTGCGGCCGCCCACCTGCGTGTGGAGTGAGCTGGGAGGTGTGGGGAGAGGGGGTGCTGTGGAGGACAGAGACCAGTGATGGGGGGGCCTTTGCAGGCCTCCTACGCAGGACGCTTGTCTGTGCCACCGGGCTGCTGAGTCGGGACGTGCCAGCCGCTCCCTCCCTTGTACGCACACTCTTTTTTCAACAGCAGTGTGCTCGGAGGGCAGGGTGTTTGTGTCTGGGTACTCCTGAGTTCCTTCCGTGCTGGGTAGTGCCCGAGGCCATGGCTGGTGCGTCGGGCCTGCCGGAATGCATTTTCCCTTGGAGTCCGTGCTTTTCTTTGGGGGTGATTCCCCAGGCAAACCCTCACACACTTACCACAGCATGTATCCAAAGCATGATGGGAAAGAAGTTTAAGAAGTTTCCGTTGATTTTGATGCATTTGGACAGGCTTTGCTACCTGGGAGGCTAATGGTGATATCAGCCATTGACCTGTGGGAAAAGGATTTGACATTTCAAAGAACAGGTTGAAATCAGATCTTCTAGCACCGTAGCTGGTCTGACCTTGCTGAGCTTTGAAAAACCGTAGTTGGTCTGACCTTGCTGAGCTTTGAAAAACCAGTCTTCCCATATGGAACATCATTGTAAATGGAGTTATTCCTCCTACTTTTACAGCGGCTACTGTTTGCAAAGAGACGTGCGGGGATGGTATGTCCTATTGGCCTGGGATTATGAAGCCCCACATGTATTCCTGGTAAGTTGGCTTATGGACACACAGTGAGGTGTGCTGTCTCGAGCAGGGCCGTAACGGACAGGCATTGAAAGGTGCACGCTGGTGCAGGTGATCTGGGTGGTGGTGTGGTCAGAGCAGCCTCATGCCACATGGGCCTCCTCCGCGGGGCTGAGGAGCTGCAGGGTGGCTTTTGGGACCTCAGACATCCATGCAGAAGTTCCTTCTTGTCAGATGAAACTCTGAGGCTTTCTCTGTCGGTTCTTGGATCAAGGGCTTTTCTTTTCTCTGCCTCCTCCTGGTGCAGCGCCCCTTCTTGCTCCCTTGTTATGCTGTTACCCGTTTCCTTCCAGGGGTAAGAAGCCAGGTGTTCTGTGTCTGACTGCCCAGCACCTGGGATGACTTCCTTTCTCTCAGCCTCAGGCTGTCCCCGAACCTTCCCCACAGCCCCCTCCCCTCTCTCCCTCCAGTTCAGCTGCCCTTGCCTCAGACCCTTCATCAGAAAGGCCAGCTCTTGTGTGAGTTGCTTGGCTGTGGGAGGAAGGGTGAAGGTATATGAGGACAGATAAGACGTGGTCATTGTGGTCATTGTCGTCAAGAGGCCTCACTCTGGTGGTCAGTGCCCTGCCCGCCCTTGCCTTCCCCGCCCCCGTTCCTGCTCCCTGAGATTCTGCGAGCCCTGTCTGGCACCTCTTCTGAGAAGGATTTTCTCTGCTCCCCGGCTGCTTGGGGCTCTCCTTCCTTTCAAACCCTCGTGGCACATGTTTTAACTTCCTCAGGGTCCTGCCTACATTTTGCATCACATCATGCTTTTTTGATGTACTGTGTACCTCCTACCTTACCTCCTTTACTAGACTTTAAACTCTTTTTTAAAGAGGTATTTATTTATTTTTGAGAGAGAATGTGAGCATGTGCACACACAGGAGTAGGGGAGGGGCAGAGACAGAGGGAGACGAGGATCCAAAGCAGGCTCCATGCTGACATTAGAGAGCCTGACACGGGGCTCGAACCCACAAACCTTGAGATGATGACCTGAGCTGAAGTTGGACACTTAACAGACTGAGCCACCCAGGCTCCCCTAGACTTTAAGCTCTTTTTTTTTTTTTTTCCAGTTTTTTTCTTAAATTAAAAAAAATATTTTTGAGAGAGACAGAGTGCAAGTAGGGGAGGGGCAGAGAGACAGTGAGACACAGAATCTGAAGCAGGCTCCAGGCTCTGAGCTGTCAGCACAGAGCCCGATGCAGGGCTTGAACTCACGAACTGTGAGATCATGACCTGAGCTAAAGTCAGATGCTTAACCATGTAAGCCACCCAGGTGCCCCCAGACTTTAAGCTCTTTTCAGGTGGGGGTTGTGTCTTGCTCATTATTGTACCCATGCAGTGCCTTGCTCAGTGCCTTATACACAGGAGGTGCTCAGTAAATATTACCAGACTGAAACCAACTTGGACTGTCTTATAGCTCTCCATACCCATCCCCTTTGTGGCCATGGTTCTTGGATCTTGAGACAACATAAACTATTGAAAGGAGGAGAAGCAGAGAGTGTTTGCCTAAAAGAACGTTATGAGATTCTGTACAGGTAGGAGAAATCACAAAAATGTTAAAAGCTGAAAGATGACAATATTTTTTCAGATTGTTCTAGTAGCTTTACCCTCTTGTCAACCCATTATCACAAAAGAGGCAGAAGGTGCAGTTTCTGATGTTTTCCTACCAGGGATTCAGTCTTTCTTCATGTTCCACGATTAACTACAAGTAATTCATATAGTGCTTAGAAGAAGCTCTTTCCCTGACACCCACTTCCTGGTGGGATTGGGTCCCCGAGGAGGATGCTGGAGACCGGCTGCTGGTTTAGGGGTAGGAGCACAAGACAAAACAGACTCAGAGAGAAGTGATTTCCCTGAGGTCACAAAGCAGGGTAGTGGCAGAGTTGAAATTGGACTCTAGGTCAGTCTTTTTCTAGAAGTGAAACCTCTCTCCACGGTCTGTGCTTTTGGGTCTGATTAGAACTGGATTCTGGGATGAGGTGCCTGGCTGGCTCAGTTGGAAGAGCATGCAACTCTTGATCTCAGGGTTGTGAGTTTGAGCCCCATGTCGGGTGTAGAGATTACTAAGAAATAAATAAACGTGAAAATTTTTTTAAAAAAGACTTAATAAAAGAACTGGATTCCAGGAGAGGGATGGTGGCTGCCCATTTGCTGTCTATGGGGCATCTGAGCAGAATTGCTCCCAGTCTTGCAGGTGGGAGAGGGCTCCTCTCTCTTGTCACCACCAGGGTGGGGACCAAAGGGCAGAGGATCTACTCCCCCTTTCTCAGCAGGACGATCACGGTTCACCAGCTCATTTCACTGGAGCCCTCTTGAACAGAGACTGTCAGGTTGTCTGGGGCTTCAGGCTTCTGCCCAGAACGGGGAATACAAGAACCTGTATCCTTCAACAGGCAATGACCGATGACAACACGTTTTCGGAGACTTGGCCATAGAAAGGGGGAAGCCAAGCTTCACACTTGGTGCAGCGGCTTCTTGGAGGCAGGATGAATGGAGAGGACGCTTAAGAGCTTTAATTCACAAGGAAGGAGCTCCCAAAGGGGTGAGACTGAAGTGCACCAGAGGCTTTCTGGAACTAAAAAACATGTCTTTTGAATTCAAAGATCAACAGAAGAGTTGAAATTAGTGGTTTGGAAGGTCACACAGAAGAAAGGCCCCACAACCCAGAACAATAATAAAAAGAAATGGAAATCATGAATTAAAATGTGAGACGCTTAGAGGCCTTATCCAGGAGACCTGGCATGGGGGTGAGAGAAGGTCCAGAAGGAGAAGAAGGAATAGATGGAGGAGTAATAGAAAAGCAGTAGAAGGAAATATCCATGAACTGAAGAAAGATGTGATTCTTCAGATTCAGTGGATTCATCCAGTTCACACCAAGGCTAACACTTAACCTATTTTCTAGTAAAATTCTTAAACTCCCAAGAAGAAAGAGAAAGGTCTTTTGAAAGAAGAAAAGAGGTTTTTTTTTTTTTTTTTTTTTTTTTTTTTTT